>NW_017670780.1:0-3289 GCF_001879085.1 Nicotiana attenuata | reverse complement strand
TGAGCCATACCTGAGGTGCGTTCTTCCAATCCACTAGGAAACCTGCATAGTCAGCATCAGCATAACCTACTAGATCGAAATTACTACCTTTAGGGTACCATAGGCACAATTCAGTAGTCCCCTTCAGATATCTCAATATCCTCTTGACAGCAGTCAAGTGAGACTCTTTAGGATTAGCTTGAAAACGAGTACAAAGTCCTACACTGAAAACAATGTCAGGTCTGCTGGCAGTAAGATACAACAGTGAACCAATCATACCCCTATACAACTTTTGATCAACTGATGAACCAGGTTCATCAATATCTAATTTAGTGGCAGTTGCAATAGGTGTATCTATTTCTTTAGAGTCTTCCATTTTGAATTTCTTGATTAGTTCTTTTGTATACTTCTGCTGATGAATCATGGTTCCATTTGGACTTTGTTTGATCTGCAAGCCTAGGAAGAAATTTAGTTCGCCCATCATACTCATTTCAAACTCACTTCCCATTAATTTTGCAAAGTCCTTACTCAACCTATCTGTACTGGCCCCAAATATTATATCATCAACATATATTTGTACAACAAGAAGATCTTTACCTTTTTCCCTTAGGAACAAAGTGCTGTCAATTTTACCTCTTTTGTACCCATGCTCCAGAAGGAATTTTGAAAATCTTTCATACCAAGCTCTTGGGGCCTGCTTGAGACCATAGAGAGCTTTATCTAGCTTGTATACATGATCAGGACATTCTTTACTTTCGAATCCTGGAGGTTGTCTCACAAACACTTCTTCTTTGAGATAGCCATTTAGGAAGGCACTTTTGACATCCATTTGATGAAGAGTGAATTCCATGTGTGCTGCAAAGGCTATGAGGAGTCTAATTGCTTCAAGTCTAGCCACTGGAGCAAAAATCTCATCATAATCAATGCCTTCCTCTTGACTATAGCCTTGAACCACCAACCTTGCCTTATTTCTTATAACTGTTCCATCTTCATCTAGTTTGTTCCTGAAGACCCATTTTGTCCCAATGACTGACCTGTCTTTTGGTTTTGGAACTAAGTGCCAGACTTGGCTTCTTTCAAACTGATTGAGCTCATCTTGCATAGCATTGACCCAATCTACATCTTGTAGAGCTTCACTCACATTTTTAGGTTCAATGAGGGACAGAAAAGCATCAAATGCACACAGGTTCTTCAGTTGTGATCTTGTCTTGACCCCAGATGTCGGATCATTGATGATGTTCTCAATGGGGTGAGAACTCAGGTACTTGTAAGATTTCCCCACCATCTGGTTCCTGCTAGTTTCTCCTTCATGGTTATGCTGCAGAGGAACAGGTTCAGGTACAGGATCCTTCAGATTGGTTCCCCCTGTCAGGTTGCCCTGGGTGAGAGGACCCGTTCCATCACCTGCTCCTTCCTTTGATGCCACTTTGACTTGTGCTGTGGGTTCAGTCAATTGTCTCACCAGTCCAATGGCTTCATCTTCATGTTCCTGTCTCTCAGAAAGAGTGTTAGATTCATCAAACACAACATGTACACTCTCTTCAACACATAGAGTTCTTTTATTAAACACTTTGTATGCTTTGCTATGTGAAGAATATCCCAACAATACTCCTCATCACTTCTGGGATCAAACTTACCTAGGGAGTCTTTGCCATTATAAGAAGTGATCAAACTTACCTAGGGAGTCCTTGCCATTATTGTGCACATAGCACTTACACCCAAAAGCCCTAAGATGGGATATGTTTGGTTTTCTCCCTTTAAGTAACTCATAGGGAGTTTTCTCTACAAGAGGTCTAGTCATGCATCTATTTATTATATAACAAGCAGTGTTTATAGCCTCTGCCCAGAAGCTATGAGGTAGTTTACTGGAAAGTAGCATGGTCCTTGCCATATCCTCAAGGGTCCTGTTCTTCCTTTCAACTACCCCATTTTGCTGAGGAGTCTTAGGGGCAGAAAAATTATGATCTATTCCATTTTCATCACAAAATTTAGCAAACTTTGCATTTTTAAATTCAGTTCCATGATCAGACCTAATGGATGCAAGTTGATTTCCTAATTGTTTCTGGGTTTTTCTAATAAAAGCAGTGAACATTTCAAATGCTTCATCTTTAGAAGTTAGAAACAATACCCAGGTAAATCTAGAATAATCATCAACAAGCACCATTACATATCTTTTACCACCTCTGCTCATGGTTCTCATTGGACCACAAAGATCCATATGAACCAGTTCCAACGTCTTGGACGTACTTACCATTTTCTTAGGTTTGAAGGATGACCTTACTTGCTTCCCCCTTGCACATGCCTCACAAACTTTGTCTTCCTTGAACTTGATATTAGGTAACCCTATCACCAAGTCCTTGGAGACTAATTTGTTCAATTGATTTAGACTGGCATGGCCAAGTCTTTTATGCTAAAGGAGGGGATCATTAATTAACACACTCAAGCAAGTGAGTTCATTTTCAGAGAGAGTTGACAGATCTACAATGTAAATATTGTTAACTCTCCTTCCCTGCAAAACAATCTTGTCAGTAGTAAGGCTAATCACAAAACATTTTGTGGAAGTGAAAGCCACAAGGTTACCTCTGTCACATAGTTGTGACACACTTATCAGGCTATATTTTAAGCCACCTATCAAATAGACATTCTCAATGGAATGAGATTCTGTCTTTCCTACCTTTCCTACACCAATGATCTCACCTTTCTTTCCATTTCCAAAGGAGACATTACCTCCTTTTAGGTTCTCAAGTGAAAGGAACTGGTTCTTGTTACCAGTCATATGTTTTGAGCAGCCACTATCCATGTACCATATTTGGCTACTTCCCTTCACTTGGTCCTGCAAAACGAAATCATGGGTTAGTCTTAGGAACCCGAACTAGTTTGGGTCCCTTTCTATGGGCAAAAGGATGAATTAAATTGTTCTTTTGACTGGCCTTTTCTCTTGCATTACATTCATTTTTGTAATGGCCAGTATTACCACAGTGTGTGCAGATCTTATTCTCAGGAAGTGTGAGATACTTGTTTTTGGGATCCCATTTTGGAGCTTGTGTCCCAAATCCAAGTCCTCTCTTGTTGCTACTATGATGTTCTTGCAGCCAGGAGAGTGCATCGGAAGCCTTCTTCCATTTGCATGTTCTGTCTAGTTCACGCTTTACCTTTCCTAAATCTTCTTTTAGGACTTTAATCAATTCATCTTTCTTGTATAGTTCATCTTTCATTTTTTCCTAGATTTTCTTCTAGGGTGAGAAATGATTGATCAGCCCTTTTCTTTTCTGTCCCTAATTTCAGTTTAATATTTTCAGATCTAAGTTCT
>NW_017670779.1:252947-458788 GCF_001879085.1 Nicotiana attenuata | reverse complement strand
CCGGGTATAAATAAGATACAAATTTAAACACAAACATAACACAAATTAACATGGAAACATATTCAACAATACAAATATGCATGTACTATACGAGTTTCAACAACAACAAAATCGAAATACCTCGATTTAAGTTTTTTGAAATTGATTCAAATCGAATTTTTGCACCCGAATGAACGAATCCAAAGCTTGTCTTGTGTGCGGGACCTACACTCTTTGCTTTCTGGGTGACGGGTGGGGCCCAAATTTTTTTTTAACTTTGACCGGGAGGGGGGGGGGGGGGGAGGGGGGACCAGCAGTGGACTGGGTGTTTTTTAATGGGGGATGAGGTCTGTCGTTGTCTTGGGGAAGAAGAAGGGCTTTATTTTATTAAAGAAATTTGCAGTACTATACTGCGAATTACTTAAACGCAGTATAGTACTGCGAATTCCTTTAATAAAATAAAGCTGGGCCCAAATTATTAAGTGAAACGCTGCGTTTAAGTAATTCGCAGTATTGTACTGCGAATTCCTTAAAAAAAATAATTTTTTAATAATACGCAGTACTATACTGCGAATTACTTTAACGGCTAAATTTCCGTTAAAGTAATTCGCAATATAGTACTGCATTTTAGGTATTTATGTAACTTTTTTTTTTAATAGTAGAAACGTGCTTTTTGCCTAAAAAAGCATTAGAAAAGTTTCGGACTCGCAGGAAAACCTTAGAGATGCCATAGAACAACACTTTCATGAACAACACGTGAATAGCACAGCAGAGTGCTGTCTAACTGCAAGAAAGCCTTGGTGATGCGGCATTATTAGCATTTTTTCACGAATTTAAGTTATACGACAACGTTAAGAATTTTTACATGTTTAGTGAATTTTAACCCTTAATTAATATATTGCTTTATCAGCTTACTTATTAATGTTTGTCAAGAAATTCCCTTTTAATTACTCATTCCTTTCGTCCTAACTTACCTGACACTTTTCGCTTTTCGAGATTCAAATTTTAATTTTGATCGTGTATTTGTATATAAATCTTTTAAGTTTCTCGAAATAAAATTTATATATATATCTAGAAGCTACAGAAAAAGTACTATAAAAAACAATAATTAATATTCATAATATAAAAGGCATGTGAACAAATTGCGGTCAAAGAATAAGTCATTTGACTTTTAAAATTGAAAAGTTTCACATAAATTAAGATGGAAAGAGTAACTAATAAGTAACCTCATTGTATAAATATTTTTAATCCAGTTATTACATAGAACTTACACACCTTATCGCAGCAAGGGCAAACCACAGTGACTCCTCAATAACTTCAAGTTACTCCAAAATGGGAGAGGTTAAAAATGATAGATCTACCAATATAGTATTATGTTGGCATTAGATTTCTATGATTATCTGTCATTTCTTTCATTGCAGTCATCTAATTATCTGATTTTTATTTGAGCTGCTCTTACATGGCTTTTCATCGTTGTGCTTCTTGTTTTTTTCCTTTAATGTGGTGCTTATGTTTCTCTGAGCCAAGGCTCTATTGGAAACAACCTATCTATCTCTGCTTATGTTTCTCTGAGCCAAGGGTCTATTGGAAACAACCTATCTATCTCTGCAAGGTAAAGGTAAGGCTGCATACACATTACCTTACCTAGATCCCAGTACGTGGGATTATATTGAGTTTGTTATTGTTGTTTTAGACCATCTCCAACCCTAACACCAAATTTCACACCAAAATGGTGTAACACCAAATTTACTCCAACCATTACACTATTTTTTACACCAAAAAAAAATATTTTTTCTCTCTCTTCTATATTATATTATTATCTTCTATTTACCCTCTTTGGTACTATGGTCTTTAGGAAGATTGATATTGGGAAATATCAATTTCTACCAAAGATAGTAGTAGTCTAGTAAAATTAGCCTTGTATATATGTGTTTTATGTTCCAATTTTAGGCTTCTTTAGTTTTACAGTGTAGTGCTCACTTTTATTTTCTATTTTATTGACATGCATGGATATTTCTTGCACCTCTTTTTTTTGGTCTTCTAACTTACGAAGCATATGATACAAGGAGAATACAAGTAAAGAACATAACAGACTAGGAAAGGTCACGAAGGATTCGGCTATTACCTATAGTAGGAAGAAAAGAATAGAATATAGATTAGGAATTAAAATTATCAAGTTCAAATTTTGGATATGCTATTACCTAAAAAAAAATAAGAAGTTAAATATGTTATTCAAAGTTTTAGGTATGTGTCTTCAATTCTTGTACATTTATTACATTTGGTAGGAGAAATGCAACAATATTTTGGGTACAAGGAGAATTTCTGCGTAGTTATTATGATTTCCCAACACCTTCCATCATAAATGGGTGTAATAAAAAGCACACAAAACGTAGGTAAACGTTAGATAAACAATGGTAATTAATATGAAAGGTTAATTAGTATGAGATTTTCGGACGTTGGAGTCAAGAAGTATCCCAATTCTTTGTGTGTGTGTGACTATTGACTAGAAGTATTTATGTTATGATATGAAAAATAATTTTTTTATTATTTTATGTAAAGTTCATTTACTTTAGCAGAGTTACCTATAATTAAATTTTAAATGGTTAATCGTGTAAATAATTTTTTGGCATCAATGTTTGCTTACCCGTAAAACGATATAGTTGAATCTATACGTGACTTATAGACAAGTGAATCGATTTGATCCTAAAAATGATAGATAAATTAAACAAGAATGTAAGACTTAGCGTTGAAATCAAGATAAGACAGCTGAAATCCTGTTTGCGGGAGCAGAGCTTCCGGAGGCAGCAGTAATAATATTAATAAGCAAAAAGATAAAATATTATTGAGCTTAACAATGTATAATATAAGTTTCTCAGAAAATTCCTCCTCCTATAATGGCTGTTGAGCTCACTATTTATAATTGCACATAGGGAACAATGTCCTAGGATCAAGCTCCTCTTAAATGGCAATTATGAGGGCCATTGAAGAATGTGTAACGGTAGGCAGTGAATGTCATATACTCTATAACGGACCACGTACTTAATATATAAAATATTCTCCATTAAATCCTACCGGGTGGCAGACATTTATTTCACCTTTATGAACATCATTCCCTTCGGGAACAAACGAGATTGTTGCCTTCGGACCTGATTGTCTTTTGCCTTCGGCTTCACGTGTCGCTTTATTATGGAGCATTAAATATGAACATATTTTACCCTATACAGATAGTCCCCCTGCTTTCCAGTGGCATATCCTTGTGTCACCGAGAAGTTGGTAAAGATACCTAACTCTCTCAAACACTCTTTATTCGACTCACACTTACTTTCAACTTCTTTTAATCTCCATCTCGGAGAAAAACCTTTATTTCCTTCTGATAATAATGGCCTCTTCTTCCAAAATTTCCATTTCTTCAAAGAACAAGGAAAACACTATTGATGTTGCTCCTCCTATGGTGAGCACCATTATCCCCAGAAAGCTCATTACAACTAAGGACTTCGAAGAGAAGTTTCCTTCTGCTAACTCCCGCACGTGGGCCATTGGCGTATATCCTTCTTCTATCCGTCCTTTTAACATCCCTGCTGTGAAGGAAGACTATGGTTATCAAGGTTTAGACATCATTGCTCTTGACCTAGCGGAGCGGATAACCTTCTCCAAGAAGGGTTTTACGTATGTTTACATGCACCCTTTCACTTTGGGCCCGTTCTTATTGAGCGGGAGGCTTGACTCCGTTATTTTGGAGTTTTTCTTCCGCTACCAAGTCTGCTTGGCACAGGTGAGCCCTTCTGTATGGCGGACGGTAGCATGAATTCGGCGGCTATGCCAGGAGACAAGGGAAGAGCTTTCCTTGGCTCGGCTGATGAACCTTTATTCCCCCAAAATTTTTTGTGGGGGGATGATAAACTTCAGCAAACGTGGTCACCATACTTTGCTCACCAGCATGGATGATGACAACGACCGTGGGTGGATAGAGCGGTTTGTTGTAGTTGCCACCAGGTACACCATCCCACCATAACCCCATCATTTCCTGAATCTTGGAATCGTACACGTAAGTTCGATATCCACCCTTTTCTATGATTAAGAATTGTTCATGTTGTTTTTAACTCTTCTCTTTTTGTTATCTCAGCGACTCGGTGGACACCTCTAAGGGTCAGGGCTTGGACCAGTGGGTCCGGAAGATTCTGAATATTACCATGCCCGTGACCCACCGATGGAAAGAAATAACCCTCAAATACGGTAGAAGGCAAAAATCATGGTAAACTGATTCCCGAACTAACCTTGTCTCTATTTTCCGCAAAAGAAGTTTTGGCTAACTTCTTTTTCTACCGAATTCAGGTCTATCGCAGGGTTCTATTTCCGTCCCCGAGGAAGACGTTTGGGCGATCCTTCGGATGCAGCAAGGTTGTTATAGGAGGCCTTTGCCCGAATGGGTGTTGTCGGACATGCTTCCGATGCAAGTGCATCCTTTCGGGGTCCCCAGCCAGAGAACAAGAAACCAAAAAGGCGACGCTCCTCTTTGGTCGGGGGCAAAAATAAGAAGGCGAAGAGTGCCGAGCCCGAGCCATTCACAGACGCTGTGGTGATAAGCACCGGGCTCGAGCCAGCCATAGATACTGTGGTGATTGACAATGATGGAGGATCCAGTGATGAGGGGGCTTCTCTACATAGAAGACGATGACCTTCAGCAGCTCAACAGAATGCTCAATGTGTTGAGCTAGTTACAACAACCGAGGACGACGTCCCAACGCTCTAGGGGGATTTTATATGGTGGAAGATTCTTACTCTCGCTTCCGAGCCCCAGTCGTTGTTCCCGGTACCATGAGTCTGGGTACCAAATCTCTCCCGTATTTGCTTGATGAGCAACCAACTACTAGCACTGCTTTTGCCGCAACTGCTTCTCAACCTACAATGCCATCAGCTTCATCTCCTTTTTCGCCAACCTTGCCTTCGCCACCAGCAACTGCTACATCATCTGCACCGGCTGTAGTCATTCGAGAGAAGGATGTCCCTCTTTACCAATCCCCAGTTCATGGGAATTTAGGGCATAATTATTATTCCCCCTCCGAAAATCCTCAGTGGAGGATTGGCGTTTCCCCCTCGATCTCTACTAGATGCCATCTACTATCCCGGCCGGTGGAAATTGCTAATTATCTGAAGCCTCTGGCTTCAGAAAAAGGATAGGAATAAAAATATAAACTATCTTGAGGGAGTGTTTGTTGAAAATTCCATGCACCACGTAATGGCAGTAAAATCTTTGTTTCCTCGGTTATTTCTTCTATCTTTGTTATGGTAGGGTTTTTAGTTTGTACTTCTGTTTTGCAAGCTAACATCCTTCCTTCCGAGGGCCTTCAAAGTTTGATCCTTGAATAGGAAAACCTCACCTCCAAGCGGGGTCAATTGTTGGTCGAACGGGATCAAGTTGCTGCTCGCCTCCTGGTACTGGAAGCACAAGCTGCTGAGGCCGCTGAGTTGGAGGCCCTGTTGCAGCAAAGCGTGCAAGAGGTAGTGACCCTTGGCCAAGAGGCCGCCCTATTAATGGTGTAATTTGAAGAAGCTAGGGCAAAGTGGGTTGAGGTCCAAATTGTCGTTCTTGCTGCATCCGATCGTGAGGCTGCCTCTACTGAAAGATTGAATAATTTGGAGGCGGACTTGAACTCCAAAGCTGAAGAAGTTGTTGCTGCCGAGGAGAATTATGCCCGATTGGAAGAGAGGCATAAAAGATTCATGGAGCACAATAAAGTTTTCAACTCCACTGTCCGTGACCTTGATGTCAGCCTCCAGGCCGCTAGATCTGAGTGGGATAACCTTTTGACAGATGTTGACCATCTTAACGAAGAACTTCAGCGCTGAGCAGCTTCCCTCATTGTTGAAAAAACATATTCTATGTATAGCATGAGGAGAAAAACCTTGGAAGAGGCCAAAGCAGGTGTCATTGAGTTTGATGCCAAAATCCCTAAGGCCCGTGAGCTGGAGTCAATTGCCCGAAGGGGTCTCCCGGTCCAACCTGATGCTACCGACTCTTCTGTTCCGATTTCGAGTTCTTGGGTACTGAAGAAGAACCAGAAGGTGATGATGCTGAAGGCCAAGATGGCGAAGGCCAAGATATTGAGCCGGCAGCGGACCCGCTTACTTCTCCTAGGGGTGCAAATGTTTCCCCTCCTCTAGATTCCAGGGATGCAGTAGCTTAGCATTTTGCTTTATTTTCACTTTTTCTTTTCATATTTTTTGTACTTGGCATGTTTGCTGTAAATAAAAAGTATTTTTCGTTTAAGTATTGCGCAAGTTTTTCTCTTTGCGTTGAATTATGCAAGTGTCACGACCCAAAACCCGACCCATCGTGATGGCGCCTATCGTGGAACTAGGCCAGCCTTAACTCAATTAAAATCCAACACAACAATGCTAAGGTTGAAAACATTTACGGAAGCTTTTAATATTTTTTAAGAAAAACTGTTTAATACATAAAACAATTCCATAATACGACACAACCAGCCCCAAAACCAGGGTGTCACTGAGTGCATGAGCGTCTAGAGAATAGCATAGTCTATTACAATGTTTACAGAATACAATCCGAAATACATCTAGAGATAAGAAAGGAGGGTCAAGGCCTGCGAACGCCGTGCAGATACCTCAATAGTCCCCTAAGCTTGCAACCTCGTTCAGCGACTGCCACTGGACTAATAGTGCTTGAATCTGCACACAAGGTGCAGGGAGTAACGTGAGTACACCAACTTAGTAAGTAACAAGTCCAAACTATGGACTGAAAGGTAGTGACGAACGCAACCTCATCAGAGATAATAGAAATAACATACAGAAACGTAGGCATGCCTTCAGTTAAATAGACATCTCAAAACAGTAAAACAGAGCAGATATGAACATGGTAAAGAATATAACTCTGCTACATCTACATGCCAATGCACATGCTGTACATGATGTACCATGCTGAGTGCCTCATGTGCTCACACTCTCAAATGCTCGTCCACTCAATACTGTATATGGCTCATACGGCCCAGGGAAGATCCATCCCGGAATATATACATCTCTGATAGCAGTCACTCAGTACTGAGGAATGCCAATTCAGCCCTATGGAGAAGATCCATCTCCAGATAATAATAATAATCTCACAACCACTCGGTTCTGTATATGGCTCACACGGCCCAGGGAAGATCCATCCCGGAATATATATATATATATATATATATATATATATATATATATATATATATATATATATATATATATATATATATATATATCACAGACCACCAGTCTCCAGTACCGAGGAAACAGGCCAATCCAGCCTAATGGAGAAGATCCATCTCCATACTAAGGGAAGATCTATCCTTGAATATAATCAACCGCGCTCACTAGGGGTATGCAGACTCCGGCGGGGCTCCTTCAGCCCAAGCGCTATCATAATCATCAACATAACCGTTGCGACGTGCAGCCCGACCCAATAACTGTCACTCATAACCAGGCTCTCGGCCTCACACAGTCATCACTCTCCAATCTCACAATGCCGTGAAACTAGCCCGGAACAATGATATGATGTGCAAATAAATAACAACTGAGACTGAGATGTGATATGAAATGCATGCATATGACTGAGTACAGAATATCAATGAAATCAGTGAGATGACAGCAAGAAATGACCACTAGGGGTCGTAATAGTATCGGCGTAAAGCCCTAGCATGATAACTAGCATGATTTACAGTTCATTTACTTTATCACATGGTGAAAACATAGATATCAACAAAGTAGGGCCACCATACAGTGTCGTGAAGACAATAGAGTCACAATCAGGGTGCACTCCCGCACCGCCCGTCACTTGGCATGTGCGTCACCTCAATACTAACCACATAACACGTAGTTCGAGGTTTTGAACCCTTAGAACCAAGTTTGAAAGTGTTACTTACCTCAAAACAAGCAAACTCCTACTCTGCAATGCCTTTGCCTCTCAAATCGGCCCCCAGATGCCTCGAATCAAGCCACAAACAATTCGATACAATCAACACGAGCTAAAGGAATCAATTCCATAAGAAAATACTAAGCTTTAGGTCAAAAGTCAAGAAGTCAGCTCATAAGCCGGGCCCCAGGCCCACGTCTCAAAATCCGACAAAAGTCCAAAATCCGACAACTCATTCGATTATGAGACTAACCATACTAGTTTCACTCAAATCCGACTTCGAATCGGCTTTCAAATCCCAAAAATTCATTTTATGAAATCTCCACAATTTTCCCCAATTTCCATCTCAAATCACTAATCGAATGATGAAATCAATGATATATTCATGAATATTAGCCAAATCTGAGTTAGAATCACTTACTCTGATGATTTTCTTGAATAACTCTCGAAAAATCACCACAAACCGAGCTCCCAAAGTCCAAGATGTGAAATAAAGCCCTAAGCCTCGCTTATATAGATCTCTGAACCTCCACTGTGCGGTCCGCATAATTTCACTGCGGCCGCACTCTGATAATCACTCCGGTCGCACAATTCTTCTGCGGCCGCATTCCTTAGGCCTTCTTCCGCTACGGTCCGCATAATATTTCTGCGGCCGCACTTTACCACTGCGTTCCGCACAATTTTGGTGCAGTCCGCACTCCTAGAGCATCCGACCAACCTTTGTCAATTCAAGCCTCACTCTACTACGGACCTCCAAAAATATAATTCGAACGCGCTCCTAAGTCCAAAATCACCTAACGAAGCTAACGAAACCATCCAAATTCAAATCTGAGGTCATTTACACATAAGTCAACATCCGGTTAATTTCCAACTTAAACCTTCACAATAGAGACTAAGTGTCTCAATTCACTCCAAAGCCATTCTAGACCCGAACCAACTAACTCGGTAAGTAAAAATGCAGTTGTAAAACACAAATAAAGCAGAAAAATAGAGGAACGGGGCTACCACTCTCGAAACGACCGGCCCGGTCGTTACAGCAAGGCTTCGGGTGTATTTTTCCCCGATAGCATTTGGATTCCGGGCATATGTTCTTTCGAAATCAACCCTTTATCGTGAGGGTTTCATAAGAGAAGGCCCTCTTATGTTTACGGTGCTCTTGAAGAGGACGTCTCCTGTTCATTACGGCACTAGCACTTGAAGTACTTGTTTAACTTTCAAATGATAAAATTAATTCATAGATAGGTTAAGAAACAAGATAAAAATACAAGAACTTTACTTTATTCCTTCCATTTTCAAAAGTACATAAGCATTCGTTGTGCTAAAAAGAAATTGCCATTACTTGTGGCTAACTTGTACAACTTGTTTCTACGGGGCTGGCCGCTCAATCCCTGATCCCGATGATGCAATTATTTCCAGATTTCATAGTCTCGGTCGATGTGGCAATCATTATTTTTGTATTCTCATATCATTGCGCCCCCCCTCCAGTGTTCGAATGCGAATTTGAACACTAGAAGTCTTGCTCCTTTGAAGATTCCACTAGTGAATGATTAGATAATCTTAAGTTCGATAACAAGCTTCACTTCCTCTTAGGAACTTTTGCTATCGAGCTAAAGATTATCTAACAATCCCCCAGTGGCTTGCACTCGTGAATGGTCGGGTAACCTTTGGCTCGATAGCAAACCTTACTACCCCGTAGGAATTTTGTTACCGAGCAAAAGACTATCTAACCGCTCCATAGTGGCTCGTTGCTTGCATGACTTGTCATTTAAAGGTCTTACTTCTGCTGATGAAGCTTCCTTCGCAGTATGCTTTCCGTTTGTTAAAAACCTTGCTAGAAAAACCCAATTGCGACAAAAACTGGACGAAGGGAAAAAGAGTACATCACATACTTTCACTATAGGTGATGCTCGTAAATAATAGTACATTTTGAGGTGTGCCACATTCCAGTTGCTCGGAAACTTAACTCCATCTTGATCTTCCAATGCGTATGATCCTTTCCCCGTGATAGCTGAAACTCGTAGGGTCCTTCCCACGCCGGACCCAGCTTCCCTGCATTGAGCTCCCGGGTGTTCTGAGTTACCTTCCTTAAAACCAAGTCTCCTACTTTGAAATAGCGGAGGTTGTCTCTTTGATTGTAATATCTTTCCATTCTATGTTTCTGGGCTGCCATCCTTATATGCGCCAAGTCCCTGCATTCATCGAGCAGCTCCAATTTGGCCAACATTGCTTCGTTGTTTGTTTCTTTGTCCACCCGAAAATATCTCAAGGTAGATTCCCCTACTTCCACCGGGATTGGCTTCCGCACCGTACGCAAGAGAGAAAGGAGTCTCCCCCGTGCTTGATTTGGTCATTGTTCGATATGCCCACAATACTCCTGCTAGTTTTTTGGTAATGCCTTTAGCTACTTCAATCTCTTTTTGAGATTTTGGATAATCACCTTGTTTGTTGGTTCTGCTTAACTGTTTGTATTTGGGTGATAAGGTGATGATGTGATCCTTTTGAATATCAGGTATTCAGGGAATTTTGTGACCTTTGCGCCTATAAATTGTGGCCCGTTGTCGCAGGCTATCTCTTTTGGTATCCCGAATCTGCAAATTATATTCTCCCACAAGAAATCTACTACTTCGCGCTCGCCGATTTTCTAGTAAGGACCTGCTTCAACCCACTTAGAAAAAAAGTCATTTAAAATCAAAAGAAATCTTACCTTGCTGGGGGCTGGCGGCAGCGGACCGGCTATATCCATTCCCCACTTCCTGGATGGCTAGGGCGACAAAACCGAATGCAGTAGCTCTGGCGGTTGATGTACCAATGGTGTGTGGCGTTGACAGTTATTGCATTTATGTACATAAGCCTTGGCGTCTTGTTCCATCTAGGGCTAGTAGTATCCTGCCCTAATTAATTTTAGCACTAAGGAATCCGCGCCTGAATGATTTCTGCAGATCGTTTCATGAACTTCTCACATGACATAGTTAGCTTCGGAAACTCCCAAACATCGGTACAATGAGCCTTGCAAAGATCTTCTATACAATTGACCTCCCTTGAAGCTGAATGGAGCTGCTTTAGTGCGCAGCGCCAGAGATGTCTTGGGATCTTCAGGCAAGTTTCCATGCTCGAGATAGTCTATGATCTCGTTTCTCTAGTACTAGAACAAATTGGTCGCGTTTACTTCGTAATAGCTATCTGCATCCAATACCGAATGCATAAGATGCACGACCGTACCAGAGTCTGATCCCTTTATTTTTGTGGACGATCCCAAATTGGCTAATGCGTCTTCCTCCGTGTTTTCTTCTCTCGGGATGTGGGTAATCGACCATTCCCTGAACCATGGAGAAGAGCCTGGACTTTCATTACATACAACTGCATGTGTTCCTCTTTGGCTTCGAAGATCCCGTAGACTTGATTTACTACCAATTAAGAGTCGCATCTGATTTCTATGACCTCGAAGTCCAGTCCCCGGGAGAGCTCAAGTCCTACAATCAAAGCTTCGTACTCTGCTTCATTATTAGTCAGAGGAACAGTTCTTACAGCCTGCCTTAGGGCTCCTCTCGAGGGTGTGATTAGCATTACGCCGAGCCCGTACCCTTTCACATTGGAAGCTCCATCCGTGAACAAATTCCAAACTCCTGATATCGACTCTAACACCATTACTTCTTCTTTGATAGCCAAAGGTAACAGTCCCAGACTGAAGTTGGCCAAAACTTGTGACTTAATCGCAATCCTAAGTTTACTCTATGTCAAATTCACTCATTTCGACGGCCCACTTGGCCAGCCTACTTGAAAGTTTAGGTTTGTGAAGAATATTCTGAAAAGGAAAAGTGGTCAGCACGACAATCAGATGACATAGGAAATAAGGCCCAATTTTTCCAGATGTGGGTGGCGAGTTTCTGCTCCCGTTAAAATTTTACTAACATAATAAATAGAAGATTGCATACCTTCGTCCTCAGAGACTAAAACGGCACTTACGGCTACCTCTGAGACTGCTAAATAGATCAACAGTTGTTCGTCTTCCTCCGGTTTTGACAGTAATGGAGGACTCGACAAATACCTTTTCAAATCCTTCAAAGCCTACTGATATTGTGTACTCCATTTGAAGTTGTTCTTCTTTTTGAGGAGTAAAATGAAATGATGGCATTCTACCGAAGTCCGGGAAATGAATCTGCTTGAAGCAACCAGTCTTCTTGTCAACCTTTCAACCTCTTTCATGCTTGATAGCTGGTCTGGGATGTCTTTGATGTTTTTAATTTTATCGGGGTTGACCTCGATCCCCTTTTGGGACACCCTGAATCCCAAGAACTTACCAGAGCTGAATCCGAATTAGGGTTGTTCATTCGGATCAGATATCCAAAATCCAAACCGATCCATTCAATTTTGGATTTCGGATTGGGTCCGATTTCGGATTGTGTTTATTAAAATTTTGGATTTCGGATCGGATTTGGATTGGTATATTTTAATCCGATCTGATCCGAAATCCGAAATTATTAGGCAACATATAAATACTACACTTTAATTTCGGATAGTCAGTACTTACTTTACATCTTCCTCCAAGTTATTACCTTTACAATTGCTAGATTTAGCTATATTGGCACCATAGTGCTCTCATAATTGCATAAACATGAATTTTTCTTAATGTATTGCCTCTTTTACAAAGAAAATATACATATTAGTTTGCAACTTTGAGGCATAATAATATGATCCGAAATTCGATCCGATCCAAATTTTAAAATTCGATATGATCCGATATAATTCGGATCGGATTCGGATTGCATTTTCTAGAATTCGAAATCCGAATCCAAAATGTGCTAAATCTGATTCGATCCGATCCATGCACAGCCCTACTTCGAATGCACATTTCTCGGGGTTAAGCTTCATGTTGTGCTTTCTTAGGATGTCAAAGGTTTCTTGAAAGTGTTTAAGATGATCACATGCGTTCAAAGACATAACCATCATATCATCTATGTAAACTTTCATGGTTTTCCCTATTTGTTTCTCAAACATTTTGTTTACGAGCCACTGATAAGTGGCTTCGGCGTTCTTTAGCCCGAAAGGCATCACATTATAACAATATATGCCGAAGTTCGTTCTGAATGAAGTTTTTTCCTGATCCTCCGGGTTCATCTTGATTTGGTTGTACCTGGAGTAAGCATCGAGAAAACTCATTAAATCGTACCATTTTCTCGCGAAAGCGGGTTTCGACGTGTGACAACTCTTTTAAATGGGTATTAAAAGAAAAGAGTCGCCACCTAACGATTTTAAGGTGCGTTAGGGTACCTATTTGCAAATAACTCTGTTTGACCAGTCCGTATCACCAAAGATCGGGTAAGGGCTCAAATTACCTCAAAGAGAAGGTGTTCAGCACTCTTCGAGGTCCACAACTTTGGTCCCGGCCGAACTTTAAACTATGTGGATTGTGTAATTAGGCTAGGTGATCAAATAAATAAAGGGAAATTTAGAATCGAAGAGTCTTATTAAAACATATGAGAATCGGTACAAATCTTAATGACTACAAGGTTACAACTACATCAATCTATATTAAATGACTAAGTCTAAATAACAAGTACATAAAGAAAAAAGGGGGGGAGGTCCTAAGTTTTTTAGCCTAAAGGATCACCCCGTGCAACATAAATAATACTTCGCAACTCCCTTAACGTAGGGGTGGCTCATATTATTAAGCGGGCAAAAACTATCATCTCCTGCTACCCAATTACTATGTTGAAGTTATTTACTTAAAGACGCTCTAATTCAATTCTAAACTGTACCCTGTGCGTGCACTACGCGTCCCATGCTTATGGTCCAGGAGGCTTTGGACCTTTATTAGGTGGTTCTAGACTTAGCTTAGGTTGCTCAAAATGATAAAACTAGGCGATATTCAAAACAGATAGGGCTTTATACAAAGACAATTAAAGGCTCAAGTTAGCCCCCACACATAAACAACAAATGCACGCGTGCAGTTTAGGTAGTACATATTTTAGGGAGTTAAGACGCATTAGAGTTGTCAAATCCTATAGGCATAATTTCTAGGCGATTTTGATTTCCAGCATCATACAAACATCATTGTTGTTTCTAACTAATGAATTCGCAGATTATAGGCGTTAAAAAGCTCCTATAGGCATGATCTTTAAATTGTTTATGTAATGAGGCAGTAAAACTGTTTGAAAGCTCAGAATTAATGATGTTTGATTTTATAAACATGCTTTCTAGATGAGTGATAATATCCCATAGGCAAGAGTGACAATTGAACTTGATTTTATAATACTTCATCCCTATAGGCATGTCATTTAGGTGGGGCAGTGTGATGAAAATAACGGGAGTAGTCGATTCATTGATTAAGATCCTATAGTCATGATGTCTAAAGGAGTAGCGTGCTAAGAGAAATAGAAGCAGCTGCTTGATTAATTAATTGAAACCTTATAGACATGGTATCTAGGTGGACATTAGCAAAACAAGTGTTATTGTATCCTATAGGCATGCTATCTAGAAGCGTTTAGTAGTACACATGGAAACAAATATAGCAACTATTTGAGCCAACATGTTTTGACAAGTTAAGTGAAGTGTGTGCGTAATTCCTATAGGCATGCTTTCTATTAGTATACAACACACTGAACTAAATAACATATAAGGCATGTTGAACGAAATAGCAAATAGAACACATAGATCCTATAGGTATGTTTTCTATCCTTTTATTGTAAGCATTAGAATGCCCCAGCCCCTTTTCATTAATCTCCCCATTATTCGTTATTACAGATTATTACAGGACCGGATAATAAATGCAATTACAAACATTACATAAAGGAATAACTGCAGGCCTGAAAACAAACCCAAACAAAATAACGCAGTACTGATTGGGTCTTCAACAGACTTCTTTTAACACGAATAGCAGGCCCAGACCCAAACATATCTCAAACAGGAGAGTGCGTCCACTTGCACGGCCCAAAGGTCACACATGAACTACCAAACCCAACAGTTACATATCATCCTCTTGACCAAACAAATTAATGGAGCACATATGAAAACAACCATGAAGCATTGCTTCATAGAGGCAGGATTATATGATAACTAGTTGGATTCACGTAAAACATATTGATATTTCAGAAGCAAAGCGACATAATTGATTGAGTCAAAAACATGAAAAAACTAGGAAGTCAGCAGGACTCATCTTCAACAACGGAAGTTTTACACAAGAGATAGCATAAGTTCATGCCTGAGCAATTATTCAACAAAAGAACGGGAGTAGCATGCTAAACACAGTCAAACACTAGAAAACTTCATAGGCATGTCTACCACATACAATGCCAAGTTTCAGAAATCAAGCATAAGGCAGGATCTAGAATTAGTCAAGGCTCTAGCTAAGAGACTTAACATGAGAACATGGCAGAGTCATAGACAAGCACAAGTGGGGAATACAATAGAATGTCTAACATGCGAGCCTAGTGAGAGTAGCATAGCATAACAGGTTCATGAGCAAGTACTAAGTTGAATGAGACAACTTTAACATGCTGAGTATCAGTTACAATACCAAAGTTCAGAAACAATATCAGAACTCATGATAGGTAAAAATATATCAACTCTAGATTAACAGGATACTAGGGCTCGATCACATATAGGAGAAGGGGCTAGATATTGCCTCTCCTTCTAAAGGTCTTAGGGAATATTAAAGAGCACTGGATTGAACAAATCAGGGAGCACATGTTAAGTAGAAGGAAAACATGTTTGGCTAATCAACAAGATCAATAGACAACTCTAGGAAAGCATTAAGTTATACATAAATGATTTAACAGGAATTAAGACATATTTTAGGTGTAAATTGGTTTATCACAAGAATCTAGAATAGGGTAGAAGATAAAATCAGGACAAGCAGTAGATGTAAGCATTCAGACACACACAAACATACCAAGCTAGACATGCTTAAGACAGCTAGAATCAGAGTTAGAATTTAGGCTAGTTCAGATGCTAGAAAAATATAGAACCACGAGAATAATTTCAGAGCAAATAAGACTGCAAACATGTATGGCATAGTAGCATATTGATTCACAAAAGTCTCAATGTCATAGACATACAAAACAATAACACAAATGAATAGAGAATGAAACTGCAAAGGCCAAAGGCACTTACCACTTATCAATTGATAAACAAATGAACATGAAGAACAATCTCAACAGTACTCTAAACGTCAACAAAGAGCAGTAGAACCTAAAGTCTTGGTGCGTCAGAGTTCCCAAGGGTTTCAGATGAACACCGGGCAGTGCTCGCACCAAGAAAGGTCAACTAGTCAAAAGTGGCCTTGGATTTCAGCCGGCCAAGAGCCAAATTTCAAAACAATATAAAGTGAATGAGTAAGAGAGAGTAATAGTTCCTAAGGTGATTAAAGTCTGTCCGAAGGGAAAATTAGGGAGGGGTTTATATAGTAGCAAATTAAATACCCAAACAAGGAAAAACAGTCGATTAAACACAAGGAAAGGCTAGCATGAAAAATTGATTAGAATCAATTTAGGAGAAATCCGGCAAACCCTTGTTTAAAACGAAGAACAAAAAATAGTAAAAATCTCACTGAAGCGGACCCATAAGGCCTGGTAGTGAGTGTATCAAGTCAAGAACATGGCAATAATACAGAACGAATGCCTTTTGATGAGCTTTCATAAATAACTCAGTACCAAGCGAGTAATGTCAAGAAAACGGGAAAGAAACGCTGCGAGTATAGAAAAAAGAAAGGAAATATGGAAGATCTCCATATTCTCTTGGGTATAGGCTAGGATTTGGGGTGAGGCGGCTAGGGTTTCTTCAAGAAAGAGAAGAGGATAAGGGTGTATAAGGGCGTCCGGTTAGAAAAAATGGGTTAGGGTTTAGGGTTGTGCGGTTATAAGGAGAAAAGGGGGAGGTGTTGTGAGTTGTTGATCGTTTTTTATCAACGACTAAGATTTAAATGAGCTGGGTCGGGTGTAACGGGTCTTGGACTCGGGCAGACATATTGGGTCATTTGGGTGTTGGGCTTCTGGGGGGTCGATCAGGAATAGACTTGTTTGTTTAGACCTTAATTGGTCCAAAATTAGCCCTAGTTGGGGCTATAAATTAAATATACGAAAATAATTTATAAAAAATAATTAATAAATAATAAAAATATTACTTATACAATAAAATGATTGAAAATAATAGCTTGTTATTATAAGAATATTAAAAATTCTATTTTAGTACAAATGATGTGAAAAAATGTAATTATGCATAGTATATAGGCTATTATTGCAAAATTGTGTAAACAGCCTAAAATACAAATATAATCGTATGAAATGAAGTAAAAATATTACGAAACATATATGTGGATGCAAATAGTATATTTGGATTATTAAATCATCACAAAATAATTTAATGGGGTAATTAATACATATTCAAGTAATTTAAATGCAAGAAAATTAATTTTAAAGCTTTAAAACTTATGAAAATTATTGAAAATACTTGTATAACTCTTGTAAATTAATTAATGATGCAAAATGATATTTTAAAGTTATATATACTACTTGAAAAATATGAGGGTAAAACTCGGTATCAACAGGCCATCGCATCAATCATTTGATCAATGTTCGGCAATGGGAACTAGTCTTTTGGGCACGCCTTATTTAGATCCTTATAGTATACGCACATGAAAAAATTTATTATTTTTCTTTGGAACTAATACTACGTTAGTTAGCGAGTCAGAATACTTTACCTCTCTGATTGAACCGATATCAAGCAAACAAGTTACCTCTTCTTTGACGAATTTGTTTCTGACCACGGCGATATGACATTTTTTCTGTCTTACCGGAGGCATGTTGGGATCCAAGCTTAGTTCGTGCATGGCCACTTCTGGCGGGATACCTGTCATATCCACATGCGACCACGCGAAACAATCAACGTTAAATTTGATAAATTCAGACCTGAGCTCGGGGTTTCGTCCTGTCCCCAAGTGGAACTTCTTCTCCAAGAACTTTTCGAACAACGCGACTTGGTCAAGTTCTTCCGCTGTGGGTTTTGTTGCGTTCGTTTGTTCTGGTACCTAAAAATATCTTGGTACATGATGGGATTCCGACGACTCCTCCCCCTGGTTGACTTAGCTCGGCTGGGGAGATGGCGCCAGTTCCTGTAATTGCTATGTTGCATGTTCCTTCCCTTTGCTACTGGAATCTGAAATTGCGTTCATCTCTCTTGCCGCCGTTTGGTCTTCTCTTATTTGTTTAATTCCCTCGGGAGTTGGGAATTTCAGTAATTGATGATAGGTTGACGGCACAGCCTTCATCTCGTGCAACCATGGTCTCCCCAGGATAATATTTTAGCTCATATCACTGTCTACTACCTCAAAAAGGGTCATCTATATCACCCCCCAGCATTCCTAGGCAGCAGGATCTCTCCTCGAGTTGTCACGCTTGCCAGATTGAACCCGACGAGGAGTTTCGTGGCCGGAATTATACTTCCGGTCAGCTTGGCTTGCTCCAACACTCTCCACTGGATAATATTGGCCGAACTTTTTGGGTCCATCAAAACACGTTGAATTTTAAAATCTAAGACATTTAAAGAGATTACCAAGGCATCATTGTGCGATAGCAGTAGTCTATCTGCGTCTTCCTCCGTAAAAGTAATGTCTTCTTCGGCGACTTCCCGAAGTCTCTTACTGTGGGTTACTGATACCTTCGTCTTTTTTGCTGTCGGAAATGTCACACCATTAATCTCGTCCCCCCCCCCCCAAAATCATGTTGATCGTCTAGCGTGGAGGGTCTTCTTCTGCTTTCAAAGGTTCCGTATTATCACGATTGCGACCATAATTGTTTTTAGCCAATCACTTAAGAATTCTCTAAGATGGCCGTTTTTCAGTAATGTCGGCAATCCCTAGTTCGGTGACCATTGGTCCCATGGTATTCACACCACAAATTAGGATCCCTCTAACTAGCATCAGATCTCATTGGTTTCGGGAACCGTGCTTCCTTAATGTTCCTCATAATCGACATCAGCTCTACTACGTTGAAATTGAAGTTGTATTCGAGAAGTATGGGGTAGGAGAAATCTCGGGAACCTGATATCTCCTTGTCCTACAATGACTTGCTATTCCAGCAGCAATCAGCTCTCCTATCGGTAGCGAATCTATCTACTGACTGAAAACCTCTGCCCCATCCTTCGGCCCGTTTATAGGGCAAAAACTGACCCCTTGTAGACCGTCGATCTATGTCAAAATCCTTCTTTGATTTCTCCTTATTCTTTTCCCAGTCCCGACCCTTGGTTGATGCTGGGAAACCGAGCTGATCATCCTCAATTCTTATCTTGGACTCTTACAGGTTGTGAACATCCGCCCATGTTGTTGCCTGGAACTTGAGTAGACTTTCTTTCAATTTCCAGGAAGCATCAAAACTTTTCGGATTCAGCCTTTTAGTAAATGTTTCAGCTGCCCATTCGTCTGCTACAGCCGGGAGCATCATTCTTTCTTTCTGGAATCTAGTCACGAACTCCCGCAGAACTTCAGAATCTCCTTGTGCAATCTTGAATATGTCGGCCTTTCGGGCATGTAGCTTTCTAGCCCCGGCATAGGCCTTGATAAAAGAATTTGCGAGCATCTCGAAGGAATTTATTGAGTGGTCGGGCAAGAGCGAATACCATGTCAAAGGCCCCTTCGTGAGGGTCTCCACGAATTTCTTCAGTAAGACTAACTCAATCTCGTATGGAGCTAAACCGTCTCACTTCACTGCCGTTGTATAGTTGCTGATGTGCTCCTGCGGACATGAAGTCCCATCATACTTCGGCACGTCAGGCATTTTGAACCGTTTCGGGATCAACTCTGGTCCCGCGCTTGGTTTGAACGGCAATTAGGTGTACTTCTTTGAGTCCGGTCCTTTCAACACTGGTGACGCGCCCGGAATTTGATCCATTCGGTTGTTTATTTCCCTCATAAACTGTATGAGTTCAGTTTTATAAGGATCGTTCTCATTGTTGTTACTGGATCCGCTACCGCCCTCCCCCTCTCTCCTATCAAAACCGACTTCGTCTCAGGGTGTTGTTGTCGACCCTCTGCGTTGTTTGATTTGCGGGACGAACTGGGTCTCGTCCATCCACATTGTTAGAAGCACTCTACAACGTCGACCTCAACTCTATCATGACCTGATCCTGTCATGAGAGATTTACCATAATAGCTTTTTGTTGCTCCCTCAGGATCTTTAGTGTTTCAGCGACGCGCTCTTCTTCAGCATCATCAAGAGTTGCCTCTCGAACGTGATGTGGATATTGCCCGCCATGGACTGGCGTGGCTTCATCCCCCTTGTTGTGGGTATCACTGATCGAAACTTCGTGCTGAGGCTAGTTTCCTTGGGCCTCAATGTTGTGTGCGATGTTGACATCGTTATCTGCCATTTGTTATGATTTTTGCTAAGAACAAAGAATCAAAATAGGTTAGTAATAGATGCAAGGATCAACTCAATTACACAACTATCTAAGCCCCACGGTGGGTGCCAAATTATTTATCCTTAAAACGGTACAACTGAATTTATACGTGGTTTATAGACAAGTGAATCGATTTGATCCAAAAAATGATAGATAAATTAAACAAGAATGTAAGACTTAGCGTTGAAATCAAGATAAGACATCTGAAATCCTGTTTTCGGGAGCAGAGCTTCCAGAGGCAGCAGTAACAATCTTAATAAGAATAAAGATAAAATATTATTAAGCTTAGAACAATGTATAGTATAAGTTTCTGAGAAAATTCCTCCCCTTACAATGGTTGTTGAGCTCGCTATTTATAATTGCACCTAGGGAACAAGGTCCTAGGATGAAGCTCCTCTTAAATGACAATTATGAAGGCCAGAATGTGTAACAGTAGGCAGTGAATGTCATATTCTCTATAACGGACCACATACTTAATGCTATAAAATATTCTCCATTAAATGCTAGCGGGTGACACGCATTTATTTCGCCTTTATGAACATCATTCTCCTCAGGAACAAACGAGATTGTTGCCTTCAGACCTGATTATCTTCTGCCTTCTGCTCCACGTGCTGCTTTATTATGCGAGTATCAAATATGAACATATTTTACCCTATACAATGTGTAGATAATAGGATCCAGGTCCCCTATGCCCAAATGCATTTTGTATTTGTAATTTATTTTATGTTAACAATTAATGCTTATCAAATAAAATTACCTATACATATTAAATAATTAATTGTAAAAAGTATTTGTTGGAGCATCAATCCATATATACTTAATAAATACTAGAGTCTGGGTCCTTAATGCGCAAGTTTATCTTATTATCAGGGGCTTAATTAACGCCGAAGAAGATCACATCTTTCTTGTGTTACACTATTCCCATGTGTTAGATTCCATGAAAGTTGTGCCAGTGTTGCACCTCATCAAAATCAACATGCATCGAGTTCTCATTTTACAGAGTTCTAGAATTTAAATTTTACGGTTTTTAGACTTTAAGCGGTAATCCTAAAAGTCGGTGATTGAATTTTAACTTTAATTTTTATATATAATTAAAAACTTGTTAAAACATATTCATTTTAAGCCAAAGTTATTATGTTCTGTCGAATCGATATAATGAAGGCTATCTCCGCCCCTGATCCCCAACGCGTCCATACATGACAAAAGTAATACTCACCCTGTTAAGGGTCGTTTGGTATGAGGTATAAGAAGGTATAATGTTGGTATAAAAATTTAATATCACCTTAGTACTTGTTTGGTTAGCAAACCTAGTATAAGTTATCCCGGAACTAAAATTAGTACCGGGATAACTTATACCTTGTAGGGTGGAGTAATTAGTGTCGGGATAACTTATACCTTCTTCTTAGAAATTACGTAATTGTCATTTTTAATACATCATACCAAACAATGGATAAAAAATAAAAGCAGAATATCTAATCCCAGCATAACTAATCCCAACATAACTTATTTCGGCATAAGCCGTATTCAAACCAAACGACCCCTTAAATATTAAACGATACTATTGTATTATTTTTGAATCACTCAGTTCAATTATATCAGTCTAAACTTCACACAACACGTGTATTTCACACCGCTAAAAGTGTAGTATAATTCGCTTTAAAAGTTCTTCAAATAAATTAATTTGATAAAACCAAAAGGGGAAAGCAAAGAGAAAATAAAATGAACGCGAAGGAGAAGAAGTGAAAAGAGAAAGAATAAGGCAAAGCAACCGAAGCCAAGTTAGCTAAAGAGATTCCCAACTTCTTAGTAACTTGTTAAGGTGTAAGTATCCATTTCCTTTGTGGATACATGCTAAAAACTTAATCAATAATACATGATAACATATATATTTTTAGTAAGTATGGTAATTATTAAATCACAATTAATATTATATATTTCTATCTTAATTTATCACTTAATCATGATAAGTTAATATAATTTGAATTTAGTCGGTGGTGGTTATCTACTTCTCTTTCACTATCCTTTCACTAGTCCCTCGCTCTCATTGGTTTCGAACCAAAGCAAGGAAAAACCTAAGAAAATAGACGTTGACGCTTGCTTTGCCTTTACTTCACAATTTTCATTCCCTCCCCCAACAACCAAATTAAAGCTTCTAAAACCCCTTTCTTACATTACATCCTCCTTTTGTATCAACCAAGTTCTTATTCAATTAGTTTTATTTTTATTTTATGTGACTTTTTCCTTTTTAATCTATTATTATAAAGATAACATATTTTTATATGTAAAAATAATTTAATTTTAAACTTTATATTTTACCTTTAAATACATAATTTAATAGACATAAAAATATCATAATACATTTAAGATCAGGAGTTTCAAAAATCTAAGAAAATAGACTCGCATATTTGGTTCGAAACTACCCCTCCTCGGGATACTTGAAACTATCTTGAGGAGGGATAGTTTCAAGTATCTCGGGTCTATAATCCAGGATAACGGGGAGATTGATAATGAGGTCTCCCACCGTATCAGTGCGGGGTGGATGAAATGGAGGTTCGCATCTAGTGTTTTGTGTGATAAGAAGGAGCCACCAAGACTTAAGGGTAAGTTCTATAGAGTGGTGGTTAGACCTACTATGTTGTATGGGGCTGAGTGTTGGCCAGTCAAGAACTCCCATGTTCAGAGGATGAAAGTAGCAAAAATGAGGATGCTGAGATGGATGTGTGGGCATACCACGAGAGATAGGATTAGGAATGAAGTTATTCGGGACAAAGTGGGAGTGGCCCCCGTGGAGGACAAGATGCGAGAGTTGAGCCTGAGATGGTTCGGGCACGTGCAGAGGAGGAGTACGGATGCTCTTGTTAGGAGGTGTGAGAGGCTGGCCATGGCGGGTCTGAGAAGGGGTAGAGGAAGGCCGAAGAAGTATTGGGGAGAGGTGATTAAGCAAGATATATGGCGCTACTTCAGCTCACTGAGGACATGATCCAAGATAGAAGGGTGTGGAGGTCGAAGATTAGGGTAGTTGGCTAGTAGGTAGTCGAGAGTTCCCCGTTCTTTTTTAGTAGTATTAGTAGCTCTCTTGTTCTTTTTCGTTCACTCTGTATATCGTATGTTCCAGTTTGTTACTGTTTGATGCTATTTTCTGTTACTGATTTCATTGTTGTTGTTGTTGTTGTTATTGTTAGGGGTGTTCATAAAAACCCGAAAACCCGAACCAAATCGAAAACCGACCAAAAAGCCGATACTTTTTTAGGTTTGGTTTGGTTTTGGTTTTGAATTTTAAAAACCAATCAAATTTGGTTTGGTTTTGGTTTTAATCAAAAAATAACCGAAAATAACCGAACCAAACCGACTATAAAAGTAGCTATTTAAATTTATTATTACGCCTATATATATGTATATTTTTATATAAAGTTTCTAAAATTTTATAGTACACATTAGTCATTTGTGTTTTTAGTCTATTTCTTTGCTAGTATAATAATCTAATTCTTTGCCTTTACATTCTAGTTTGATTGGTAATTTTTTTTTGCTAAATACAAGAATTTATTTCATGTTAAAAATAATCGATTTTTAATTGTGTACTTAAATTATTCATCACTATTTGATTCAATTATCATCAATATATTTTGGTAAATGATAGATTTCTCAAAGAGCAATTGATTTGATAGTGTTACGTTGAAAATGTAGTGGCAGGAATATGTGTTTGGTAGTGTATGTCTCATATTTAAGAAAAGAACCGATAAATAATCGAAAAAATCAAAAAATCGACAAAAACGACAAAAACCGAATCGATAAAAAACCGACTTAATTGGTTTGGTTTGGTTCCAGTATTTGAAAAACCAACTTACTTGGTTTGGTTTTTTTTTAGGAAAAAACCGACCCAAATCGAACCATGAACACCCGTGGTTGTTGTTACTATATTTGTCTTTCTCCCCTTTTCCTTATCGTCCTTCATCCCTTTATTCTTTCTTTCTTCTTCGTCTTCTTCCTTTCTCTCTTTTCACCTTTTCTTGAGCCGAATGTCTATTGGAAACAGTCTCTCTAACTCGCTAGGTAGGGGTAAGGTCTGGGTACACACTACCCTCCCCAGACTCCACTTGTGGGATTATACTGGGTATGTTGTTATTGTTGTAGTTTAAAAAAAAATCTTTCATTAATTTCCTACCTAACTAATTTAATACTCCCTCCGGTTCACAATAAGTGACCAATTTGCTTTTTCATTTTGGTTCAAAATAAGTGTCCAGTTATGTAATCAAGAAAGAATTCAATTTGTTTTTACAAAATAACCCCTATGTACATATCCCTAAAAAGTTCTCTTACTCCTCACATTAAATGTTTAATTAGGGGTAGTTTAGTCATAGTAGGTATGTTTGTATAGAATTTAGTATTTTCTTAATGGATGTGCTAAAAACAAATTGGTCACTTATTGTGAATCGGAGGGAGTAATATTTTTATTGTGCAACATTTATATACATACCTAACTAATTCAGATTTGTTTGACGAAAGACTCATTTAGGCGAAAAAACTCTCTATTAAAAATTTCGTGCCCGTTTGGATTGGTTTATTTTAAGTGCTTTTAAACCATTTTGTAGTGTTTGGATAGAGTAAAAAGCACTTATTTTTAAACTAAAATGGCAAAAACAAGCCAAAAGCCAAAAGCTAGAATTCTAACTTATGACTTAAAAGCTATTTTAACTTAAAAGCCACCTAAATTAAGCCTATCCGTTTTTTAAGACTAAAAAATTAAAATGAATATAGATCCTACCTATCTAATGCACCGCATCCCTCAATGGTAAGTCAAACGCCTTAGTATAAAAATGAAAACTAAGAGCAGTATATATTCTGTTTTTCGTCTGCTAAATCTAAGCTCATTCCACTCTCTAAAATGACTGACAGAGTTCATCCTTCAGCCAAATCCAATGGCACTGCCACCAATCCCACTGCTACCGCAGCAAAACCTCCTCAATTCCCTCCGATCAAAAACCAAATGTACAACCCAAATCGCATTCCGTACAGACCAACTCCAACCGCCTACCACCGACACAACCGTCGCCGCTGCAGCTGCCGCCGCTGCTTCTGCCTTAGTTGCTTCTGGTCACTCCTCATCATCTGCACCCTCCTCCTCCTCGCTGCCATCGCCGGCGCCGCCTTCTACTTCCTCTTCCGCCCTAAACCTCCAACATTCTCCGTCTCCTCCCTCAAAATTACGCAATTCAAACTCATAACCAGCTCCGACGACGCCACGCGCCTCAGTACAAAACTCAACCTCACGCTCTCCGCGAAAAACACTAATAAGAAGCTCATTTACAACTACGACGATATTTCCATGACTCTACAGTCAAATAACGTCGTAATTGCGAACGGATCATTCCACGGATTTAGTAATGGTCCGAATAATGTTACTATTATTCACTCGACTTTGTCAATGGCATCTGAAGTCCTCGATGCGGATTCTGTTACGTCTTTGAAATCAGATCTGAAGAGAAAACGTGGATTACCGTTGAAGATATATTTGGATACAACGGTGGTAGCGAAAATGGATAAGTTGAAAAGCAAAAAAGTTGGAATCAGAGTTACTTGTGAAGGCATTCATGGACTAATTCCAAAGGCAAAAGCTCCGGCGGTGGCTTCAATTACGAATGCTAAATGTAAAGCTGATCTGAGAATGAAGATCTTCAAATGGTACTTTTGATTTCTTCGCCTTTTGTTTTGTACAATCTACATCATTTTTTTTCTGGATATTACATTTTGTATATTAAAGAGGGAAAATTTGGATGGGGAAAATTATTTATTTTATAATTGTGAAGAAACAGGGAGTTTGATATTTTGCAGGTTTTGGTTTCCTTTTGCTCCTCAAATTAATTCTTCTTTTAAGTGACGCATTATAGGCATACTTAAATTTCAATGTGGATCAAGGATTTAATTTCAGTTGGTTTATATATATATATATATATATATATATATATATATATATATATATATATATATATATGTGTGTGTTTTGTGTCAGAAATACTGTAAAAGTTAGTATCCTACATCCGCCACTAAACAGGGGCGGAGCTAGCCCCTGACCTAGTAGCTTTGGTCCAAATTATATATTTGTCTAATTAAATTTATTGAATATATACTAATTACTCTCTTCGGTTGAATAAGTGATTTTTTGACCTCTGGCATATCCTTTAAGAAAATACTAACTTCTAAAAAATAAGTATTTTGACTAAATTACCTTTAATTAAAATTAGCATATTGTTAACTTGACAAATTGGGATTTGTAAACAAGGGGAAAGTTTGGAAAAAACAAAATTAATTTCTTCATGGTTACATAGAAGGTTACTTATTTTGGACCAAAATAAAAAGGCAAAAAAGTCATGTATTATAGGCCGGGGAGAGTACTAATTTAGAACTCAGTAACTTAAAAAATTAGAACCCCGAACCTATAACATACAGATTCTGGCTCCGCCTCTCTTAACACAAACATCAGCTGACCTGAAATTCTTTGAATCCAAAGAATGTCTTTGAACCCCTTACAGTCTATTTTTTCTTCAATTGGAGCATATGGATGGAAGACATCAAGTGCATGGATTAATTCCTCAAACTCAATCCCTCCATTTTTCTTTTCATCGAAAAGATAAAAAATCTAAATAAAAAGGAAGTTTATCATTAGATAAACTTAAGATGATTCTCTAGACAACGAAATATGCTCTCATATGGCAAAGTTGACACTGGCCAGATTCTTTTGACAACTTCTTTCCTCATTTTAAACTTTGTTCAATCAATGTATTCTTCAACCTGATTCCACGGCTCGAACCCATGCCATTTTAAAGTTGTCTTCTTCCCTTTTCTGCTTTTGATTTGCCCCCAGATAATAAACTCCAACCCTTAATTGGCAACTTCTAATAAATAATAATTCTAAAACTGCCTCCCGGTAGACCTACTCGTCGAAATCGAAAGGTTTGCCCAGAAACAAATAGAGGTTGGATAATATCAATTATAAGCTTTCAACTACTGATTATAAAAGCATAGCTGAAAAATACTGCTTACCTTATGTATTAAACCATCATCAATGATTGAACTACTCAACTTCTTAAACATATCACATAATGCTTCCACTTCATTTACTGTAACTGGAAATCAAAATTCATAAAATTTCAAACTTTAAGTTTCACTTTCCAAAACAGTATCGAATTATGAAACTACATCAGCCACCTAATTTAGCATGATATGAGATGTCTTAGAAGTTCGCAATATTTTCTAGAGAAATGTATATTTTTAGCGTACAATATATATATGTTTTATATATATGTGTATTATATACAAAACATATACATATTTTATATACTTTTTGACTAGCGAATGCAATTAGTTTCGTTAATCGATCGGTCATTTTTGTATTTGCCCTACTTTCTAGTGTCAAGAAAATCTAGTAAGCTAAAAGACTCCTAGAAAGCAGTATAACAGTAAATTAAACAAAATCGTCAGTTAACCCTACAAAAAAATTGTCCATGTTCTAATTTTTTTTTATTTTTAATGAATTGGTCATAGAATATAACAGAAGTAATAAAGTTGGAGATGAGCAAATATGAGTAAATTTACATGGAGATCCGTTAGCAAGTCGAGCGACGTCCCTGTAATCAAATCGCAACTTCTTGGGACGGTGCAAATGCTGCTGATATCTGAAGCAACCAGACGAAGCATAGAATAAAGCTTCAACAATTGCAATAATGGGGGAAAATGCAGCACAGATTTTCTCCGAAAATGTTAACGAGCTCGAACTCTGTATACCCACCAAATAAATATAAAAAATATTGAAGACAAACAGTAGACTAATACCAGAATCAGAGAAGATTTCGTGGATTACCAGAGAGTCCATCATTATGTATTGTAATACTCCTGCAGAAGTCGCTCCACCAGATCAGCTGAACCTTCAGCTATTTTTATGTAGACAGAAAAACAGAGGCGTGATAGGAATGCTTACCATGTACAAGATATTTCCATCTTTTGACAATATGAGGATTTGCAATTACTGGTGACAATATATATATATATATATATATATATATAATTTGAATTAAAGGATAATTTTGAATTTATAGTTAAAGTTTTTAAATTGGAATTAAAATTAAAAAGGAATTTATCTTTTGTTATCATGTTATCATACTTAATTCGGTTAATGATCATATACAATCATGTTAGTAACTTTTGTTACATTTTCTAATTATTTATAGACTACTTCGCTTCTGGCAAAAGAGAAAAAAACTACTCCATATAACTATAAAACTCTTTCACATTTAAAACCATATAATTATAGTTCTTTAAAACACTATAGCTAGATTTGAATAAAGCAAATTATTTTAAAATAAATATAATATATAGGGTACACGTCTATGTTTATCTAGATAACAAAAAAGAGTTTAAAAATCGAATAAAAATTTACTTACATAGATAATAAAGTAAATGTAATGATCCGGCCGGTCGTCTTGAGTATTTAGCCCCGATCCTCTATTTATTGCCTCCTCTGTGTTATATTGTGATTACATGACTTGTCGGGGTGTTTGATTTAGGTTTCGGGTGAGTTTTGGAGTGGAATGAGACACATAGTCCCTAAGTTGGAGGTTTAAGTTGTAAGAGTTGACCGAAGTTTGACTTTTGTGTAGACGGTCCAGAATGGAGTTTTGATGGTTTCACTAGTTCCGTATGATGATTTTAGACTTAGAAGCGTGTCCGAAAGTTGATTTGGAGGTTCGTAGGTCGTTTCGGTGTGAATTGGCGAAAATTAAAAAGTTGAAGGTTTGGAAGATTTGGGAACTTTGGCCAGGAGTTGACTTTATTGATATTTGGTCGGATCCCGATTCCGGAAGTTGGAATAGGTCCGTAGTATCATTTATGACTTGTGTGCAAAATTTGAAGCTAATCGGAGTTGTTTTGGAAAGAATCGTCATCAGCTTCGGAAGTTCATAGTTCATATGCTTGAATTTGGTGTGCGATTCTAAGAATCAATGTTGTTTGATGAGATTTGTGGCCTTGAGTAGGTTCGCTATGTGCTTTGAAACATGTTGGTATATTCGGGCGGGTCCCGGAGGCCCCGGGTGTGATTCGGATCGAATCCGGAACAATTTGGACTTGACCTCACTGCTAAAGCTGGGCTGTTTCTGGTGCAATCGCACCTGCTATAACGATCCAGAAATTCCACCCTCGGGACCATGATGGGGCCTAACATTTCACCTGCTAGTCAAGCCAACATTAGAATAGTTTATCCATTTTTAAAAGTTAGATCAAATAATAATAACGAAGCTGAAATAACTGAAATAAATTTGAGGTAAAGTGTGGAAAACCATAACAACTGAAATATCTAATAGAACCCCAAATCTGGTGTCACAAGTTCACGAGCTACTAGAATAGTACAAATAAAGGTCTGAATAAAAATAAAGCTGTCTGAAGGAAAGCACACAGCTAAGATAAAGAAAAAGGGGACTTTAGGTGTTGCGGACGCTGAACAACTGTACCTCAAGTCTCCACTCAATGGCCGACCCGAGCAATCTACGGACTGCCGCTGGGACTGACTCCAAAATCTGCACAAAAGTGTAGAGTGTAGTGTGAGTACAACTGACCCCATGTACTCTGTAAGTGCCGAGCCTAACCTCAACGAAGTAGTGACGAGGCTAAGGCAATCACTTACAATAACCAGTACGCAGTATAAAATAATGACAGGAAAGAAAAATACAGAAACGAATTAAAGCAGTTAACACATAAAAGTAGCTAAATCTCCGAAGAAGAACAAGTAAATGCCAGAAATACCAATCCTTAGAGTCTCGTATGAAAGTACTGAAGCCAACACAATACAACAAGGAACGTAAATCACATAAACTGTTGCGGCGTGCAACCCGATCCCACAGTACAACACAATTCTCCCTTATTCCACCATAATAATACCAATAATAATATGTAAATATATGTTGCGGCGCGCAACCCGGTCCTACCATATAATCAGAATCAATATCATATTTCACCATATCAATCCACCCTTATTTCACTTGTTGCAGCGCACAATCCGATCCCACCGTGTCAATATAAATTCACCCTCATTTCACCTATTGCAGGCACGCAACTCAATCCTACCTTACAATATGAATAAATCAATAAGTGCAATCAATTTAATAGCTCGAATCACAAGAATTTTCTACAATTAATGGATATGAAGTAGAACCAGAAAGGAAATATCATCTCAAATTAAGAATTCACTATGATTTATACTAAATAGTAAGACAAATCAAATAAATGACAACTAAAGGATACAGGTGAGTCATTTAAGGCAAGTAGCAGCAAATCATGGGAGCATAGGAGAATCTAACATTTTTAACACGAGAATAATAAGTGACAAGTAGCAAATAAAGGCATGAGAAGCATTTAAAGCATGTAATAGTTAAGGCATGAAATGAAATAATTAATAAAATGCAGAGAAAAAAGGAAACAAGTATTTTGGTGGTGCATATACACTCGTCACCTCGCATATACGCCACAACACATGAATTTCACATAGCACATAGCTCAAGGTTCCTAATTCCCTCAAATCAAGTTAAACCCAACACTTACCTCTCTCCGTAATCAACTCAGATCTCTACCGGAGCCTTTCCTCTAGAATCCGCCTCCAAAACCAATCGTATCTAACAAAGATCGACTCGATAACATCAAATAATGCTAGGAAAATCAATTACAATACATAAAATTAAGATTTTTATACTTTTCCCGAAAAGTAAAAAAAAATCAACCCTGGGCTCGCTTGGTCAAAACCCGAGATTCGGACCAAAACCCATTTAGCCATTCACCCCGAGCCCGATTATGTAATTATTTTCGAAATCCGACTTTGAGGTCTAAATCCTGAATTTAGAAAAATCTTCAATTCTTCCCAAATTCCTAGTTTTCTACCATAAAAGAACAAAGATTAAGGCTAGAAATTAATGGGTGATGATGGAAATGGAAAAATATATTAAAGTACACTAACATACGAAAGGGTGGTGAAATTTCTCATCCAAATCGCCTCTAGGCCGAGCTCTATGGAAGGATGGTGAAAAATAGGTGAAATCCCGTATTTGAAATATTTTAAGGTCTGTGAGTCAGGTCTTCATCGCGTTTGCGAAGGACCTGTCGCGTTTGCGAAGGACTTGTTGCGTTCGCCGATGCACATCAGTCAAAATGGCCTACGCATTCGCGAAGGCTTCTCCCCCCAAGACTTCGCGTTCGCGAGCCATTGCTCGAGTTCGCATAGAGGAAAACACTGATCCCCTTCCCAGGTCCAAAGCCTACGCGTTCGCGAGAAGCTGGTCGCGTTTGCGAAGGGTAAGTCCCCCATTGCTCAGTGTGCACGACCTAGATATCGCGTTCGCGATTAATGAAATCCACCCCAGCCCAGTTTCCCCTTTGCGATTACGAAGCACAATGCACCAGGTGACAACAGAAGTTAAAAAACCCATAAAATTCTAAGTCCGAAACATCCGTAGCCTATCCGACACTCACCCGAGCCCTCGGGCTCCAAACCAAAGATGCACACAAGTTCAAAAATATTATCTTACTTGCGCGATCAAAACACCAAAATAACACCTAGAACTACAAATCGGACACCAAAATGAATGAAATTTTCAATGAAACTTAAGAACTTTCGTTTTAACAACCGGACGTCCGATTCACGTCAAATCAACTCCGTTTTGCACCAAAATTTGCAGACAAATCATAAATACATTAATGATTTTATACCAAGTTCCGGAACCAAAATCCGGACCGGGTAGCGACAAAGTCAAACTTCGGTCAAACTTGAAATTTCCTTAAACCTTTAAACTTCTAATTTTCATCAAATTGCGATAACTCAAGCTAGGGACCTCTGAATTCAATTCCGAGCATATGCCCAAGTCCCAAATTATAATACGGACCTACCGGGACTGTCAAAATTGGATCCGGGTTCGTTTGCTCAAAACGTTGACCGAAGTAAACTCAAATGAGTCTAAAATATGATTTCAAATTTTAATCAATTTTCACATAAAAACCTTTTGGAAGAAGACACGGACAACTCACACAAATTGAGGAAGGCTAAACAGAGCTATTTGAGGTTTCGAAATACAAAATTAAGGTTTAAAACTATAAATGACCTATCGGATCATCACACCTGCGCACTACTGGCCACAAGTGCGGACTCGCAAATGCCAGGGCTTGATCGCAGAAGCGAATGGTGGCCTGCAGCTGGGAAAGCAGACACGGTCAGAGTCTCGTAGAAGCGGACTCGGAGAAGCGAGTGAGGAAGCGCAGAAGCGGAAATGGCTGGCCAAGCCTAGGGTCAGAGAAGTAGAACCCTTTCGCAGGAGCGAGAGCATAGATGCACATGTTCTCCGCAGAAGCAGGCTCGCTGGTGTGAGCCATGGTCCACAAAAGCGGGATTTTTGGACTTAAGTGGAATCTGCACCTTCGATGATTTTTCCGCCGGTGCGACCCCAGGCTCGTAGAAGCGGATTCGCTGGGCAGAAAAGGGGAAATTTTGAGGGTTTATTTCATAATCGACTTTTGGACTTAGAGAGCTCAGTGTGAGGTGAATTTTTGGGAGATTTTCAAAGAGATTATTGGGGTAAGAATTCCTATGGGTTAAATTACATGAATCTATCATTAATTTCATCATTTAATTAGTGGATTGAGTTGGAAAATTAGGAGAAAATGGTGGAAACGTCCTAGACTAAATTTTTAAGTTTTGAATGGCGATTTGAGGTCGAATTTGAGTAATTCTTGTTTGGTTTGACTTGATATCGAATGGGTGTTCGGATTTTGTAATTTTGGTCAGGTTTCGAGGCGCAAGCCCGAGTTGACTTTTTTTAGTTAACATTTTATTTTTTTGTAAAGATCACAATTTTATTGTTCGAATTAGTTTCCGATAGTTTGCATTTATAGTATGAAGTTGTTTTGTCTAGATTCGAGCCATTCAGAGTTGGATAATCGAGGCAAAGGCCTACTAGTGATTGAGTTTGCGTGATTTGAGTTAATGACTTGCCTAACCTTGTGTGGGTGAATTACCCCTTAGAATTTGTGTTGGTTGTGATAATTGTGATATGTGAAAGCCGTATACGCAGGTGACGAGTGTGTACATGGGCTAAATGTGGAAATTTCCAGTTTTAGCTATGTTGATTCCTTTCCTGCCGTAATTGAGTTACCTTAACATATTATAGTCATCATTTCTAGTCTATTTTCACATGTCTGCTTGTCTTATTCTCTTACATGCTAATTGTCCTACATGTTTAATTGAAGTTCTTGTTTACTTTATTCCATTTTCATTATTTAATCATTGAACTCTTTACTTGAAGTTGTCAAATCGGGATATATCTTGTTGTTGAAATTGGTATTGAGATATAAAGGTCGTTATTCACTTTGAAGCAAAATTTAAGTTGTGAAATATCATTCTGTTGAGTTGTTCATTCCGGTTGTTATTGTTGAGACTCTTATGTACATTGTGGTTGATCCATGGGCTCTTTACTATGAAAATACTGTTATTGTTTGGTTTCTCTGGCAAGTTGTGATATTGGGCACTTGAGGTACAATTTGTGATATATTGTGATATTGATACGCATGCGATGGTATAAGGTTTTGGGGTTGCAACGCATGCGGTGAGATAAGGTGGACTTGATACGCGTGGCTAGTAGGGGAACTACTAGAAGTCATATAGTGTGATAAGGTGGGCTAAAATGCGGGATGCTATTTCAGGACAATAATTTTCAAAACTGAATGCAAGGCTCCCATGGTGATATAAGGAAAGAGTGTGACTTATTCTTATGATTTGAGACTACAAGGAGATACCTCGATAGTGACTCTTGTTGGTATTTCTTCATTGTTGCACTTTTCTTTGGTTGTTGTTTCCTTAGAATATTATTAATTGTTTTTTTTTCGTTTTGCACTAATTGCTTAGTTCAGTGTAGCTAACATTGATATGCTACTTGTTGTTTAAATTTCATTACTGTCACTATTACACAGTCTTATACTTGTTTAGTCTTCTTATTATTTCCAGTAGGGCCTTTGTCACGACCCAAAACTCAACATGTCATGATGGAGCCTATCATGGTACTAGGCAAGCCAACACCTCGGAAATTACCAACACTTTCAAATTTAAAATATACTAAATCGGGTTTTTAATAAGTGAAATTCTCATAATACTGGATAAAATGATAAACTCAATACAAAAATTTTCCAGAAACTAGGGTGTCACTGAGTACATGAGCATCTATACAACACAAGTCTGAAATACTGTCTAAGAAAAACTGAAACTGAATAAATAAGACTGAGGGATAGTGGAGGAGATTCAAGGTCTGCGGACGCCATGGCAGCTACCTTGATAATCTCCGAATGACTGAACTCCAAGAATCAGCAACCGCTGTGACCGGAAACACCTGGATCTGAACATGAAGTGTAGGGCGTAGCATGAGTACAACCAACTCAATAAGTAAAAAATCTAACCTTTAGACTGAAAGTGGTGACGAGTTCGAGTATTACAGCCTACATATAGCATTAATAGTATGGAAATTAATAGAAAATATGACAGTGATATCTCAGAAATTCATAATCTACAGGTAATGGTAAAAGAATTTAGACATGCTTTCAGGTTTTGCAATAATACTCAACACATAACAGGGCAGATCCAGCCCAAAGGAAAATAAGTCGGGGCAACTCCAGCCCAAATATAAATAATCACTAGCAACCACGCCCACTATGGATGTGTAGACTCCGGAGAGGCAGATCCAGCCCAAGCGCTATAATAAGCCAAATCTTGGCATGAATCAAAAAAGTTTGCTGCGGTGTGCAGCCCGATCCCATGAGTATCACTCACAATAGACCTCAAACTCACTCAGTCATTAATCTCTCCAGTCTCTCGGGCTCACAAGAATAATGATAATCAGCCCAAACAATGATGATATGATGTATCAATAAAGGACAACAGAGACTGAGATATATTATGCAAATAATAGCTGAGATATAATTTCCAACCCAAATCACTAATTAAATGATGAAATCAAAGATATAATCATGAAATCTAACCAAAACTAAGTAAGAATCACTTAACCCAATCACTCCCTTGAAAATGTCACCAAGAATCGCCTCCAACCGAGCTCCCAAAATCAAATTTGTGAAACTCAAACCCTAGTTTTTGAATATTTAAGTTTGCCCAGATATCCTTAATCGCGATCACGAAGCACAACTCAACTGTATAGAAATTTAACCCTACACGAACGCGTCAATCCCCACGCGAATGCAAAGAACTGATTCCTCAACCAGCACGATTGCTTCTCTCTTCACGAGATCGCGAAGAACAAACGCGTGACCTCAGCTGCTGCCTCCTATACTCTACGCGAACGCGACCTTAGCCATGCATTTGCGATTCACTGCATCCCACAACTACGCGGTCGCAGCCCTCATCTAGCTAACACGTAGAACAAAGACCTCTACTGCCCAATTAAGTTACGTGATCGCAGACCTGTCCCACGATCGCGTATAAGGAAACTAGATCAGTGCACCAGAAAATTTCAGCAAATCTCCAAGTCTAAAATTTGACCCGTTAACTATCCGAAATCCACCTGAGGCCCTCGGGACCTCAACCAAACACACAATTAAGTTCTAAAACATGATACGAACTAGTCAAGCCCTTAAATCACATCAAACAACGCTATGCACATCGATTCAAGCCTAATGAACTTTTGAACTTCTAACTTTTACCTATGGTCAGTCCATGACCCCTGGATGCCGAAGGCGTCCTTCGGGTGATCTCGTAGTTCCTACGGGGTGGAGATGATGGGGTCGGTCCATGGATTTTCCTTCCTTTTCTTTTGCCGAATTTCCCTCAAAGGGTTGAAGGGAGATAGTGCATCAAGCTCTTCGCAAGGGCCAACTTGATCCTCTTCCCCAGAGATCTCAGATGAGGGAACCCTGGGAGAGCTGCCGACTCTAACTACCGTCCATGTACGATCTATACTAGATCCGACCAGCTGCCCATCCTACCTCCTCTACGTTCTTTCGATGGCGAAACTTATCAAATCACGTCTGATTGACCTCAAATTTTGCACAGAAGTCACAGATAACACAACAGACCTACTACAACTCCCGGAACCCCAATCTGAGTTCGGTAACCAGAAAGTCAACTCTCGATCAAACTTCTAAATTTCCAACTTTCGCCATTTCAAGCCTAATTCAACTACGGACCTCCCAATAACCATTCGGACACACTTCTAACTCCAAAATCAAACAACGGAGCTATCAGAACCCTCAAAGATCCATTCTGGAGTCGCTTACACATAAGTCAACATCCGGTCAACCTTTTCAGCTTAAGCTTCCAACCTTAAGACTAAGTGTATCAACCCATTCTTAAGCCTCCCCGGAGCCGAACCAACTACCCCAGCAAGTCACATAGAAACTGTTAAGCAAACAATGAGCAGTAAATGGGGGAACAGGGCTACAACACTCAAAACAACCGGCCTGGTCATTACATCTGCCACCTCTTAAAGAAACGTTTATCCTCGAACGGGTCTAGAAACATACCCGGAGTCGCAAATAGGCGTGGATATCTCCTCTACATCTCCCACTCTCTCTCCCAAGTAGCCTCCTCAACTGGTTGACCTCTCCAGTGCACCTTCATTGAAGCTATGTTCTTTGACCTCAACTTTCGAACCTGCCGACCCAAAATGTCCACTGGCTCCACATCATAAGTCAAATCACCATCCAACTGAACAGTGCTGAAATCCAAAACATGAGACAAATCGCCGACATACTTCCGGGGCATAGATACATGAAATACTAGACAAACTAGGCGGTAAGGCAAACTTGTAAGCCACCTCTCCAATCCTCTGAAGCACCTCAAACAGCCCAATATACCGAGGGCTCAACTTGCTTTTCTTCCCGAACCTCATAACACCCTTCATGGGTGAAACCTTGAGTAGTACCTTATCCCCAACCATGTAAGCAACATCACGAACCTTCTGATTGGCGTAAATCTTCTGTCTAGACTCTGTTGTGCGAAGCCGATCCTGAATCAATTTAACCTTGTCCAAAGCATCCTGAACCAAGTCAGTATCCAATAGCCTAGCCTCACCCGGGCTGAAACCAACCCACCGTAGGTCGACACTGTCTCCCATACAAAGCCTCTTATGGATCCATCTAAATGCTCGATTGGTAGCTGTTGTTGTAGGCAAACTCTACGAGCGGTAGAAACATATCCCAAGAACCCCCGAAATCTATGACACAAGCGCGAAGCATATCCTCTAATATCTGAATAGTGCGCTCGGACTGTCCGTCCGTGTCAGGGTGAAAGACTATACTTAACTCAACTTGTGTGCCCAGCTCTCGCTACGCGGCTCTCCAAAACTGCGATGTCTGCATGCCCCGTTCTGAAATGTTAGAAACTGACGCTGTGATGGCGAACAATCTCGCAGATGTAAATCTCAGCCAACCTCTTTGAAGAATAAGTAGTCCCCACTGGAATGAAGTTTGCGAACTTGGTCAACCGATCCACAATCACCCAAATAACATCAAACTTCCTCGAAGTCCACGAGAGTTCAACTACAAAATCCATGGTGATATGCTCCCATTTCCACTCTAGAATCTCAAGCCTATGAAGCAATCCGCCAGGTCTCTGATGCTCATACTTGACCTGCTGATAGTTTAGTACACCGAGCTACAAACCCCACAATATCCTTCTTCATCCTCCTCCACCGGTAGTGCTGCCTCAAGTCGGGGTACAACTTCACGACACCTGGATGAATGGAGTACCACGAGCAGTGGGCCTCCTCAAGAATCAACTCACATAGCCCATCTACATTAGGCACACAAATTCGACCCTGCATTCTTAACACCCCATCATCCCCAATAGTAAAATCCTTGGAATCGCCGTGTTGAACCGTATCCTAAAGGACTAGTGAATGGGGATCATTATACTGGCACTCTCTGATGCGATCAAATAAGGAAGACCGAGAAACCACACAAGCTAGAACCCGGTTGGGCTTCGAAACATCTAATCTCACGAATTGGTTGGCCAAGTCCTGAACATCAACTGCAAGAGGTCTCTCACCAACAGGAATAAATGCAAGGCTACCCATACTCACCGCCTTTCTAATCAAGGCATCGGCCACCATATTGGCCTTCATGGGATGATACCGAATATTAATATCATAGTCTTTTAGCAGCTTTAGCCATCTCCGCTGCCTCAGATTTAGATCCTTTTGTTTTAACAAGTGCTAGAGACTTCAGTGATTTGTAAATACCGCACAAGACACACTATGGAGATAGTGCCTCCAAATCTTAAATGCATGAACAATAACTGCCAACTCTAAATCATAAATAGGGTAATTCTTCTCATGAGGCTTCAACTGACATGGAGCATAAGCAATTACTCTACCCCCTGTATCAAGACACAGTAATACCAATCCGAGAAGCATCACAATACATTATAAGAGCCTAACGCTGGTGGCACAGTTAGAACTGGAGCTGTTGTAAAGGTAGTCTTGAGCTTCTGAAAGCTCTCCTCACACTCATCCGACCACCTGAAAGGAGCACCCTTCTGGGTCAATTTTGCCAAAGGCGATGGAATAGACGAGAAACCCTCCATGAAACGACGATAATAATCGGCCAAGCTGAGAAAACTCCAAATCTCAGTACCTGAGGACGGTATGGGCCAACTCTGAACCGGCTCTATCCTCTTTGGATCCTTCTTAATCCCCTCATTGGACACCACGTGCCCCAAGAAAGCCACTGAACTAAGCCAAAACTCACATTTGGAGAACTTGGCATAAAGCTTCTCCTCCGTCAGTTGTTGTAGTACAATCCTCAAATGTTGGGAATGCTCCTCTTGGCTACGTGAGTACACTAGGATATCATCAATGAATACTATGACAAACAAGTTGAGATAAGGCTGAAATACATTGTTCATCAGATGCACGAACGTTGTTGGGGCGTTGTTCAGCCCAAAAGACATCACAAGGAACTCATAATGACCATAACGGGTCCTGAATGCTGTCTTCAGAATATCCGAGTCCTGAATCTTCAACTGGTGATAACCAGACGTCAAATTAATCTTAGAGAACACCCTCGCTCCCTGAAGCTGTTAAAATAGATCATCAATGCGCGACAAAGGATATTTGTTCTTGATTGTACTTTTTTCAACTGCCTATAGTTGATGCGCATCCGCATAGTACCATCATTCTTCTTCACAAATAGAACCGATGCACCCCAAGGCGGCAACTAGGCATAATAAACCCCTTATCAAGAAGTTCCTAAAGCTGCTTTTTCAACTCCTTCAACATAGCTGGTGTCATACGATATCGAGGAATAAAAATGGTCCGAGTGTCCAATACCAAGTCAATACCAAAGTCAGTATCCCTATCGAGCGACATGCCCGACAAGTCTGCAGGAAACACATTCAAAAAGTCTTACACCACCGGAACAAAATCAATAGTAGGAGTATCAGCACCAACATCCCTCACAAAGGCCAAATAAGACAGACACCTCTTACCAACTATCCATTGGGCCTTCAAATATGAAATCACTTCGCTGGGAACATAATCTAGAGAATCGCTCCACTCGATCCTCGGCAACCCCGGAATCGCAAACGTCTTGGTCTTAGCATGACATGGAGACAGCCAATCCATACCCAATATCACATCGAAATCAACCATTCTAAGCAATAAGAGATCAACTTTTGTTTTCAATCCCCCCAATAGTCACTACACATGACCAATATACACGGTCCATAATAATAGTATCGCCCACTAGCTTAGATACATGAACAGATAAAACTAAATGTTCACGGGGCATATCCAAATAATGAGAAAAATATGATGATACATACAAATAAGTGGAACCAGGGTCAAATAATACAGAAACATCTCTATGGCATATTGAGACAATACCTGTGATCACTGTGTCTGAAGCAACGACATCTGGCCAGGAAGGAATAACATAGAATCGGGCCTGACCGCCACCTGATTGGCCTCACCCTCTAGGGTGAACTCTAGCTGCTTGAGCCCCACCCCAAGCTGGCTGGGAGGGTGGTGAAGTAATTGGTGCTGAAGTCGTGGCCTAACTCCTCTACTGAACTGGACCTCCCGTATGTCGGGGACAAAACTTCTTCACATGACCCAACTCTCCACACTCGAAACATCCCCTCACAGAAAATGGTGGCAAATACTGAGGTGGACCCCGATGACCAAAATATCTACCATTGGAACCTGGTACAGATGAACCATGAATTGAGGGTGCACGAGATGAACTCTGAGCTGGGAGAGCACTGAGAGATGACTGACCCGGTCTCACACTATATGAACCATGGCTAAATGATGCACCACGATGAACCGGACGAGCCATTTGAGCAGGCTAGGGGTGTGCATTCGATTTAGCGATTCGATTTTGACCCTTATTGATAATTACTTATCGATTATCGATTTGTACATATGCTTATCGTTATCGTTTCAATAAGGTTTCGATTTTTTCGATTTCGATTTATCAATTTTTGGGGCTTATCAATTCGGTTATCGATTACACCAATAAGAAAATTTATGGGATTCCACGAAAAATATATAGCTATAAACACGACTAACTAAATGTTAAAAATGAAACGGAATGATTAGCAAGCCTTCAACTTTTCTGTTTTTGATATATTACTCTATATTCATTAGCAAATAAGATGAAATCACCTAGTGTTTTTGCTCCACTAGGATATGAACCTGAAATCTCTTGGTCCTCCCCATTTCACTGACGTTATTTTTACATTTTCTTGATTGGCTGTACCACTTTATCCTCAGGCCATAATACTATCAGAACAGACTTTAGCTTTGCTTATATTCAAACTAATCTCAGCATTACCACAAAGTTACAGTAATGACTACTCAAGCCCTCACATAAGTTTGATCCACTTAGCTCCATTTGGAGTTGATTTGTTCCAATACTCATTAATTGACATTTTAACTCAGACTAGGGGTTTCTAACACTAAATCTTCTCTACATTTATCATTTATATACAAATTTCTAGAAAACGAGAAGAGCTTTTGACAAATACAGAACTTATTAATAGGAAATGAACCAATGGGATTAAGGAAACTTACAGTTGCAGTAAAAGGCGACGTGTACCATGTTTACCGGTCGACGGCACCGTCTTCAGATCGGCTACGTACCTGTTGAAAGTGAAAGAAGAAACTGATAGGGTTAGAGAGACACAAGGGTAACTAAACTGATGGGTAGAGGAAATAATAGGGTTAGGGACTTAGGGTAAAGGAAAGGGCATTATAGAATAAGGGTATGTTTGTCTTTTTAGTATATCTTATCGGTTTATCGATAAACCGATAACCGAAGAGGACAAAATCGTAATCGAAATCGATAACTCGATAAGAAAAATTTCGAAATCAAAATCGATAAATCGATAAACCGATAACAAATAATCGATTCGATTTATCGATAAACTGATTCGAATGCACACCCCTAGAGCAGGCTTAATAGGACAACCTCTACTATGGTAGGATTGTCCCCTAGAAGGAACACCATTGAAACCACCCGAACCACGAGGCCTATTGTCCTCTATCTCCTTACGCTCCTGACTACGAACCATCTCTAGTTGCCGAGAAATTTCAACCACCTCGTCAAACGTAGCACCTGATACACTCTACCAAGTCATAACAAAACGGAAATAATAGTAGATGCCATCAATGAACCCCCTAATCCTCTCCCTCTCAGTGGGACCAACCAAACTCCGTGACGAGCTAACTCTGAAAACCTCATCTCACACTGGGTCACAGACATACCATCCTAACGTAGTTGCTCGAACTACTAACGCGGCTCCTCCCTACGGGTCTGGGGCACAAACTTCTCCAAGAAGAGAACGGAGAACTCATGCCATGTAAGTGGTGCTACACCAACTGGCCTATGCCTCTCATAGGCCTCCCACCATCTGAAGGCAGCCTAGTAAACTAAAAAGTAGTGAATGAGAGCCCACTGGTCTGCAGAATACCCGCCATACGAAGAATCTGCTGGAACCTATCCAAGAAGTCTTGGGCATCCTCTGACTTAGACCCACTAAAAGAAGGAGGCTGGAGCCTCCCAAGTCTCTCTAGCCTCCTCTACTCATCATCAGTCATAACGGGACCCACCTGGGCCCGAGCAACTGCAACCGACTAGGCTGGTAGTATCCCCGGTATCTGAAGCCCCTGCATCACCTGCTCTGGAGTACATGAGGCGAGGGTCTGAGTACCTACCCCGGCCTAAGAAGTGGCTGGCGCAGTCTGATAAGAACCTGCCTAAGCAAGGCTAGGGCACACAGTGAAAATTTGAGCCAAAGCCTCCTAAAGTCCTGGAATCACAATAGGTACAGCTGATGCCTGAGCTGGCCCCACTGACTTAACCACAGCTGGTACCTGCTCCTGAGCTAGAGCACCTGGTGGATTTGCAGGTGCTGCTTTAGCTGTTGTACGAACTACACCTTTGCCCCTACTGCGGTCCCTATCGCGACCCTAGCCTCTCGTGGCCCTAGCCGATGGTATTGGTGGTTGTCTATCCTATATGGTAGCACGTGTCCTCACAATCTATGAGAGAGTAGAATAATAGAACTTTAGTTCCCGTAATCAACAAATCCGCATGATAAGAATACATGAATTTGAAGTTTTCCTAAGGGATCAGCAGCCTCTCAAAGTTAAGTTTAGACGCCTCTATACCGTTCCGTGAGGCTCTACTAACCTGCTCATGACTTGTGAGACCTATGTAACATAGGCTCTGATACCAACATGTCATGACCCAAATACAACATGTCGTGATGGCGCCTATCACGGTACTAGGAAAGCTGACACCTCGGAAATTACCAACACTTTCAAATTTAAAATATACAAAATCAGGTTTTTAATAAGTGACATAACTCAATACAGGATTTTTTCAAAAACTAGGGTATCACTGAGTACATGAGCATCTATACAACACAAGTCTGAAATACTATCTAAGAAAAACTAGAACTGAATAAATAAGACTAAGGGATATGGGGGGGAGAGTCAAGGTTTGCGGACGCCATGGCAGCTACCTTGATAATCTCTGAATGACTTAACTCCGAGAATCAGCAACCGCCGTGACCAGAAACACCTGGATCTGCACACGAAGTGCAGGGTGTAGCGTGAGTACAACCAACTCAATAAGTAACAAATCTAACCTTTATACAGAAAGTGGTGACGAGTTCGAGTATTATAGCCTACATATAGCGTTAACAGTACGGATATTTACGAAAAATATAATAGTGATATCTCCAAAATTCATAATCTACAGGTAATGGTACAAGAATTTAGACATGTTTTCAGGTTTTGCAATAAAACTCAACAAAGAACTGGGCAGATCCAGCCCAAATTCAAATAAATCGGGGCAGATCAAGCCCAAATATAAATAATCACTAGCAACCGCGCCCACTGTGGTTTGCAGACTCCGGAGAGGCAGATCCAGCACAAACATTATAATAAGCCAAATCCTGGCATGAATCAATAAAGGCTGCTGCAGCGTGCAGCCCAATCCCATGAGTATCACTCACAATAGACCCTCAGCCTCACTGAGTCATTAATCTCTCGAGTCTCTCGGGCTCCCAATAATCATGATAATCAACCCAAACAATGATGATATGATGTATCAATAAAGGACAACAAAGACTGAGATATAATATGCAAATAATAGCTGTGACCGAGTACAAAATGAAAAATTAAGCAAATAATTTAACATGTAACACGACCTCTGTGGATCCTAGCCATACCAACACGTAGCCTAAGTAGGATTTCTAACATGACTCGCAGCTCAATTGCTCTAACACATGGTGAACATACGGGTAACGGCAAGATTATTCAACTATACAGTTCCATGCAATCGAAAAAGTCACAATTCTTATGGTGCACGCCAACACACCCGTCACCTAGCATGTGCGTCACCTCAACACCAATCACATAACATGTAATTTGGGTGTTCATACCCTCATAACCAAGTTTAGAAGTGTTACTTACCTCTAACCGTGCCAAACTTTACTCCAACAAGCCCTTGCCTCGCGAAACAGCCTCCGAATGCCTAGAATCTAACCACAAACAATTCGATACAATCAACTCAAGCTATAGGAAACAATTCCGTATGAAAATGCTAAGTTCTAATGAAAAGTCAACTCAAAAGTCGACCCGCGGGCCCACATCTCGAAATCTGACAAAATCTGAACACCCATTCAACCACGAGTCCACCCATACATAAATTAATCAAATCCGATACGAAGATCTCGATCAAATCCCCAAAATTTGGCCTAAAGACTTCCTTCCATTTACCCCCAATTTTCTAACCCAAATCACTAATTAAATGATGAAATCAAAGATATAATCATGGAATTTAACCAAAATTAAGTAAGAATCGCTTAACCCAATCACTCCCTTGAAAATGTCACCAAGAATCGCCTCCAACCGAGCTCCCAAAATTAAATTTGTGAAATAAACTCAAACCCTCGTTTTAGAAATATTTAAGTTTGCCTAGATATCCTTAATGGCGATCGCCGAAATTGCTCCGCGATCGCAAAGCACAACTCAACTGCCAAGAAATTTAACCCAACATGAAAGCGTCAATCCCAGACGAATGCGAAGAACTGATTCCTCAACCTGCGCGATCGCTTCCCTCTTCACGAGGTCGCGAAGAACAAACGCGTGACCTCAGCTGCTGCCTCCTATTCTCTACACAACGCGACCTTAGCCAAGAGTTCACGATTCACCGCATCCCACAACCCCCATCTTGTGAACGCGTGGAACAAAGACCTCAAGTGCCCAATTAAGCTTATGCGATCGCAGACCTGTCCACGCGATCGCGTATAAGGATACCGGATTGGTGCACCAGAAAATTTCAGCAAATTTCCAAGTCTAAAATTTGACCTGTTAACCATTCGAAATCCACCCGAGGCCCTCGGACCTCAACCAAACACACAAACAAGTTCTAAAACATGATACAAACCTAGTCGAGCCCTCAAATCACATCAAACAATGCTAAAACCACGAATCGCGCATTGATTCAAGCCTAATTAACTTTTGAACTTCTAACTTCTACATTCGATGCCAAAACTTATCAAATCATGTCCGATTGACCTCAAATTTTGCACACAAGTTACAAATAACACAGCAGACTTACTCCAACTCTCGGAACCATAGTCAGAGCTTGATAACCACAAAGTCAACTCTCGATTAAACTTCAAAATTTCTAGCTTTCGCCATTTCAAGCCTAATTCAACTACGAACATCCTAATTACTATCTGGACATAGTCCTAACTCCATAATCACCCAATGGAGCTATCAAAACCCTCAAAACTCCATTCTGGAGTCTTTTACACAAAAGTCAATAGCCGGTCAACCTTTTCAACTTAAGCTTTCAACCTTGAGACTAAGTGTCTCAACCCATTCCGAAACCTCTTCGGAATTGAACAAACTACCCCGGCAAGTCACATAGAAATTGTTAAGCACAAAATGACCAGTAAATTGGGGAACATGACTACAACACTCAAAATGACCGGTCGGGTCGTTACATCCTCCCCCTCTTAAAGAAATGTTCGTCCTGAAACAGGTCTAGAAACATACCCGGAGTCTCAAATTGGCGTGGATATCTGCTTCGCATATCCCGCTCTGTCTCTCAAGTAGCCTCCTAAATTGGATGACCTCTCCACTGCACCTTCACTGAAGCTATGTTCTTTGACCTCAACTTTCAAACCTGCCGACCCAAAATGGCCACCGGCTCCACATCATAAGTCAAATCGCCATCCAACTGAACCATGCTGAAATCCAAAACATGAGATATATTGCCGACATACTTCCGGAGCATAGAAGCATGAAATACTGGATGAACACTTGTCAAACAAGGCGGCAAGGCAAGCTTGTAAGCCACCTCTCCAATCCTCTGAAGGACTTCAAACGGCCTAATATACCGAGGGATCAACTTACCATTCTTCCTAAACCTTATAATACCCTTCATGGGTGAAACCTTGAGTAGTAACTTATTCCCAACCATGTAAGCAACAACACGAACCTTACGATTAGCGTAACTCTTCTGTCTAGACTGCAGTGCAATAAGTCAATCCTGAATTAATTTAACCTTGTCAAAAGCATCCCGAACCAAGTCGGTACCCAATTGCCTAGACTCACTCGGCTCAAACCAATCCACCAGAGGCCGAAATCGCCTCCTATACAAAGCCTCATACGTCATCGCACCTGCGGAAGGAGTGGCCGCAGGTACGGTCACATAGGTGCGTAGGGAGCTATCGCAGGCGCGAATCCGGTGGAGGAGGTCTGGGATGCAGGCGCAAGGAAGATTCTGCACCTGTGAAGTCGCAATTGCAGGTGTGGAGAAGGGGACGCAGAAGCGGTTCTGGGAGAGAGGCTGTGGTTGCGCAGGTGCAAGGTAATTTCCGCACCTGTGACCTCGCAGGTGCAGGACATTGGTCACAGAAACGAGAAGAGGCCTTGGGCCGATGAAGTGCAGAAGCAAGGTTTTTGTCACAAAAGTGCCGCCGCCGGTGCGGCTGAATGTCTTGCGAAAGTCACTAGGCAGAAGGGTTCTTTTAAATCAAGAATTAGCTCTCATTTCTCTCATTTCTCACTTGGATGGCCGAATTTGGGGAGCTATTTTGAGGGGGTTTTCATCGAGCAACTCGAGGTAAGTGATTTCCCCCTATTACAAGTTAATTACTTGGATTGTATAAAGGTTTAACATGGAAATTTGGGAAATTTAAGGAGAAATCTAGAATTGATAATTTTGGATTTTTACCATGATTTAGGATATGGAATTGGGAATAAATTATATATTTGAGTACGTAATGTTATGGGTAATGTTTATCTTCCAAAATTTTTAGAATCCGGGCATGTGGGCCCGAGATTGACTATATTGACATTTCGAGTGGAGTTTGGAATTGTTAAAAATTGATTAATCATGAGTATTAGAGTATATTTTGATTGATTTGCACCTTGTTCGACTATTTTTGGAGCTACGAGCATCGGTTTAAGGTGTTAGAGTGGCATTGGAGCTGGTTATGGAACTTCAGAGCGAGGTAAGTCTCTTGTCTAACCCTGTGAGGGGAAAAATGTAGGTGTTATATTCTTATGTGCTACATGTTGTGGGGGTTGCGTATGTATGAGGTGACAAGTGTCCGTGCATATAATACAATTCCTCATTATGTCCGGGTAGACTTAGGTTCATGCCATGCTATAATTGTACTATTTGAATTATCTTTGCTCGTTTAATTCCTTTATTTTGTGTACGACTTGAGATTAGGCTTGAATAGGGAGATAGAACCGCTATTGTAGAGATGTGACGAGCTACTTGATAAACTGTGGAATAATTGTGCTTCCTTTACCAATTTCTCTCGCGTTGTGCGCTTTTATCGAAAAGCTTATTTAAATTTCATAACTCACACGTATATTCATGAGTGGGGTCAAAGACCCGTTAGGTATCATATTCTCGTGGGAGCGGGCCATTCGCCTCGGCAGTATAATAGATGCATCTATAGTTCGTGTCGTTCGTCCCTCGACAATGCTTAATTATGATGGGATCGGGCCGTTTGCCACGAGATTTCTAATAGACACTGTTGTGGATCAGGCCGTTCGCCTCGGCAGCATCATGCGTAATATTTAACAAGGAACCAGCGTATCCGTGTGTTTTTTCTTGATTTGAGTTGTGACGACCTATCTAGTAAGGTACATTTTATATATACTCTGGTTGAGGAGATAACTGCTAGTTGATGGCTTGAGTTTACCATTCGGAGGACGATTGTACCCTGTATTCATATTGGTTTAAACCGTTAATTTACTCTTCCTCATACTTGTTTACTTCTTACTGTACATGATTTATTGGACCACTAGTAAGTGCCGATGTCAGCCCCTCGTCACTGTTTCTCCGGTGTTGGCTAGATACTTACTGGGTACGCGTTGATTTACGTACTCATGCTACACTTGCTAAACTTATTGTGCAGGTATATATATATGGTTGGTGGCCTTTTTTGGCGCAGAGGTGCAGCTATTGTGGGGAATTTACGGTGAACTACATTCTATATTACGATCCGCAACATACAGAGTCTCATCAGCGTTATTTATATTCTCCTGTCTAACTTGTATTCCAGACAGACGTTGTATTTTATTATATTTCTTAGTTGATGCTTATGCACTTGTGACACCGGGTTTTGGGGGTTTCTACTGGATGTTTAGTATAGTAGTTCACGTAATTATTATCATTTCACCCTGTAAATTCTATTTCATACTATTTAATTGATGGAAATTTTGACTTCAAAAGTAATAAAAGTGAGTAATTAAGTTGATCAATCACCTTTGACTTTCTTGACGGACCTACAGTAGATTTTGGGTCGTGATAGTTTGGTATCAGAGCTCTAGGTTCACTTGGGTCTCATGGGTGATGAGCAAGTCTAGCAGAGGCTTGCGTATCGGTACAGAGACATCTGTACTTATCTTCGAGAGGCTACAGGGCTGTTCGGAGCACTTCCCTTCTTTATTCCTTTTCGTGCGATTTGATTCCATTGACGCTTATGCCTTTATTTCCTTCCTACTCAATCTTATGCGGCGTGGAGCGCTTGTTATCAATTAGGCATCGAGGAGTTGTAGTGGTACTGCAGATGTGGTGCTGGATATTTCTCCTTGCGTGTTCGGGCAGGCTATTATCGTCGCCTTGCGAAAGGGTGTTCTGTCGTTTCAGCCCAGTATCTGTATTTCCTATGGTTTCAAGGCTATGCACAGATCATTATGGATGTTCAAGCCTTAGTTGACGGAGTAGCGAGACTTGATATTTTCGAGCGTGTTGAAATTCTTAATTGTGATATGGTGTCATCATCCTTGTTTGAACGCATAAAGGCTCTCCTGTGTTATGGTCTTCTTTGATTTGTCTTCGGGACAGGGTGTTGTGAAATGGTGTCTGAGAATCGATGGTTAGAGATGGCAATGTACCGGTTTTAGAATCAAATCGGTGCTTCTAATGTTGATGGCTCGGGGGAAATGATCTATATGGAGTCTAAGAGTTGGTGTTAATTTGACCGTTCGGTTGCTACAAATGTAGACCATGATTTGAGGTAGTATTTTGGAAGCAAAGAAGGAGGAAAGACATAGTGGGAGGTGTCTCACGGTGGTTCAATTGCTAGCAGGTCAAGTGTGAACAACAGAGGTCGAGAAGTTGCTTAAGGAGAAAGGTTAACCCAAGGTGGAAGTGGCAGAGTAGCATATGGATTCTGTGGTAGGATAGCCACATGCCTTGGGAAAAGTTTAGAGCGCTTTAGGGATTATGGTGGACAGTGACTAGGTCTACTAATTTTATTTGGAATGGTGGCTACTATACAGAGGAAGATAGAATATGGTATAAAGGAGTTTGCCTGAAATGAAGAGGGGTGCGAGAACTTGATTATCATTTTGGATGCAATATGACCTTGAGTTTGGAATGTATTCTCGGTCTTTCAGTTGATGTCAATGGGGAATGAATAGACTTGTACATTTAGTGGACGAGCATGTCTCAGGAGGGTTTACTAATTTTGGGGTAGTTGTACCTAGTGCAGCGTCGTTGGAAGATATCGGTATGGAATTTCCACAGGTGGGTTATTTCCTGTGAGAAATTAGTGGTTGAGTGATTTTGATGAACTTTCTACGAAGAATTCTATTTACTACCTGGCAGACGGTTGAGTACGCTATTGTGGCCAATAATTTGGGATGTTTTACGAAGAGTCTAACAAGATATTTTGAGAGGTTTGGCGAGTTAATAGTGCGAGATCATGGTAATAGAGGAGGAATCCTTGTGGGTTATACATTATGTGATGGTAACTTAAAGCTAAGTGTGAGAGCCCACCGTCTATAATTGGATCGCGTGGTTGTCTGCTTGTGCGATTTCTGATTATCGGTGGATCAATTTTGACTAAGAAAAGAAAAATATCAGGGTTAATTCGAGCAAGAACTTGTTGAATGTGTGCTATATTTTGCCTTGTCGGTTTACATGTAGGTTTGAGAAGACTTAGAGTTTATGCTTCTTGTGGGTGTGATATACAAGGAAAAAAATTCAACCGGTTGCTTCTTCGAGAGGATGTTCATGTGCTAGTAGAGTGTTGCAGTTTGGTTTTATTCGGGACCAGGTTAGAGTGGGTGACTATCAACAACGGTTCTTGTGGATTCAAGAATTAAAGTGTAGTGCCTAAGGAGTTCGGGTTCGTTGTTTGGTTAAGGATCGATTTTTGCAGTCGATTTTTGGTTAAGGATCTATTTTCGCCTCGGAAGTATAATAGAAGCATCTATGGTTCGTGTCGTCCGTCCCTCGGCAATGCACACATTATGATGAGATCGGGCCGTTTGCCACGAGATTTCTAATAGGCACTGTTGTGGTTCGGGCCGTTCGCCTCGGCAACGTCGTGCATAATATTTAACAAGGAACCAGCGTATCCGTGGGTTTTTTCTTTATTTCAGTTGTGACGACCTATCTAGTAAGGTCCATTTTATATATACTCCAGTTGAGGAAATAACTGCTAGTTGAGGGCTTGAGTTTACCATTCAAAAGAGGATTGTACCCTGTATTCATATTGGTTTATACCGTTAATTTACTCTTCCTCATACTTGTTTACTTCTTACTGTACATGATTTATTGGACCACTAGTAAGTGCCGATGTCAGCCCCTCGTCACTATTTCTCCGGTGTTGGCTAGATACTTACTGGGTACGTGTTGATTTACGTACTCATGCTACACTTGCTAAACTTATTTTGCAGGTATATATATATGGTTGGTGGCCTTTTTTGGCGCAGAGGTGCAGCTATTGTGGGGAATTTACGGTGAAAATTTTTGACTAAGAAAAGAAAAATATCAAGGGTAATTCGAGCAAAAACTTGTTGAATGTGTGCTATATTTCGCCTTGTCGGTTTATGTGCAGGTTTGAGAGGACTCAGAGTTTATGCTTCTTGTAAATGTGATGTACAAGGAAAAGAAATCAACCATTTGCTTCTTTGAGAGGATGTTTATGTGCTAGCAGAGCGTTGCAGTTTGGTTTTATTCGGGACCAGGTCAAAGTGGGTGAATATCAACAACGGTTCTAGTGGATTCAAGAATTAAAGTATAGTGCCTAAGGACTTCGGGTCTGTTGTTTGGTTAAGGATCGATTTTTGCAGTGGATTATAAAAGGGACTTGGAGTGTTCTACGTTTTCATCGGGTCTGCGGTGCAGTATTGGAGGAAAGGGAGAAATAACTTTGGGTTCGCGGAAGGTCTTGTAGAATGGGTGTACCAATTGGGGATGCTGTTGTGCGCTTGAGGAGGGTATGCGATGGTTCATGGGTATTAAGAAAAGGTGGTCTCGTGATTCGGGTCACTCGAGATTAGTGCGGATGGAGTTCACGATGTTTTTGAATGGAGCTGTTATTATTTCTAAGGCAAGACAAGAGTAAATTGGAAGAAGTTGGTTCGGTTAGTAATGGTTTGAATCAGCGTGATTGTGGCAATGATCAGTTCCTTCGGTATGTTAAGCTATACAGGTGATTCGTGGCTGTAGTGCGGGCTTGGCCGCCACCGTAATTTGATTTATTTGGAGGTATATGATTATAATGGCATGTTGTTTGTAAATGGATCGCGGAAGAGTTATGGCGGTTTAGACCACGACTTGAGGTTTTTATTTTCTGCGATCGTGAGAATGCAGTTATGTGTTGAAATTGTTCTTCTGAAAGTAGTTAAGTGAAAGGTTTCTAGCCAATAAAGTATTTATTCTACTAGTAGTTCAGGGGTTATGAGGAATTCTTGTACTCTCACATAGTGGCATGATAGGTGCAGTGAGCAGTATGGGAATTGGAGGTTGAGGATCAAAGTTTCGACTCGGTGTTGATAATAATGTCACGAGCTCGGATGGGCAGGGAAGAATTCATATGTTTAGAGTAAGATGGCATTAACTTCGTGTCGCCTGAGAATGGTGTCCTGTGGAAGAGGCATTGTGTGTTGATTTGCAGATTCCTGATATGCTTTACAGAATTAGTACGGTTGGTGGTTTGGAGGTGCAGACTTTGCTACCTGGCATAGAAGGTCGTGGGAGCGTATCCTATGGGAGAATTGTATAAGTGTGACATGTTAGTCACTTGATTGTTAAGATTGAAACCAAGTATGGAGATTCTGGTACTATCGCTAATGTGAGAGTTTATGCCGGAAAGGGCTCTATTCCTTTGTTTTTGGACAATGGGAGTTTGTTCCGGATCGGACGGTTGCTCGTGTTAATTGTGAATAGGGCCATTGTGGATCATTGAAAGGTTTTTTGACTAGTATGGTATGATCAGAATCAGCTTGAGGTCCGTTAGTGGGTTTAATGTGAATGTGTGCTCTACGTCAGGTCGGATGTGTTCATTCGACATAGCATTTCTTGCCGAGGAGTCTTCCAACGATGGATGTTATTCCCGTTGTCAGCTATTCAATGTAATACTCTATTGTGCCATGCGGGTTATGAGGCGGCTTGATTATTCGCACATGTGTTATGGTCCATGTCGTTTATGGTGTTATATGATCAAGATGGATCTCAAGATGCATGTCATTTATCGCACCTTAGTTGTGCTTGGGTTTTGTATCGTATGGTGCTATTCGTCTCCCCAGGATTGTATTTTTGCACTTGGTGTGCTTTTGGTCGATATTCGGGTACTTGTTGGCATAAGCATTATGGCTTGAAGGGTACTTCCTTATTTATTGATATGTATGGAGCGGGTGGCACTCCGCCACAGGTAAGTTCTTTGGATCGGGTTGCACGCCACAACTGAGTCATATGTGGATCGGGTGGCACGCTGCAACACTGAGATGTTGAGTTTGGTTCCCTATATCCATTCTTGTGTACTCCGTTTCTCATTCTGTGTGAAGGGTTTATATCATTTGTTCGATTGTTTTATTCGTTATGCGGGCTGGGTAGTTCTTTCCCAGAGTTCGTTCTTCCTTATGTGTCATATTCAAGTTGTATCTTGTTAGCGCATTGATGGCGTCATATGGGATTTTGGTTAGTGTTTGAGGTGGCTCATTGTCGGAGCAGCATGTACTAGGTGAGACGAGGTTATTGGGCTTGAGATCGGTGCGATCGGGTTTATGTAAGGTATATTAGAGAGAGAATGTCACCATTCGGTTCAGAATGAGGTAACACTTCTTTCCAAACAGAGAAACTCTATGAGTTATTGATTTGACGGGTGATTATAAGTTCTCGTGCATCTCTTTGATCGTTACAGTATTGTGAGAGTTGAAACCGGGTTTATATGTGTTACGAGGTATACTACAGGCGTCGGGCCAGTGAATTTGCAGTTGTTATGCTTGGAGGAGGTTACCTTGGTCAAATGAGTGATGCAGTGCATTGTGTGATGTCAGTATGGGTGCACGATCATGTCTGGGTTTACTGTGTGGAGATTGATGCGATGTTCGTATGTTAGTCAGGTCTGGTAGAGAATTCCGGACGTTGAAATTTGGTTCTAAGGCTTGTTAGCTACGGTTATAGTGAGGATCTTCAGCCTGGCTTAAGACAGTGTACTCTCATGGGTTGTGGTGACACGGGTAGGTGCACGAGGTGTAAAACAGTGATTTTGGTTAACTTTGGAACTATTCTTGGCACGTTTGAGGATGAACGTATGACTAAGTGGGGGAGAATGTAATGACCCGACCAGTCGTTGTGAGCTCTAGTGCGTCGTTCGGTGGTTTGAGGCCTTGAGTAGTTTCACATTTGGTATTATGACTTGTTCGTGTGGTCGGAATTGAATTTCAGGACGTTCGGAGTTGATTTGGAAAAAAAATTCTAAATTCGGAAGCCTTAAGTTGGAAGTTGACCAGGATTTTACTTTTGAGTAAACAACCTCGAAATCGGGATTTGAAGGTTCCAATAGGTTCGTATTATGATTTCAGACTTGGTCGTATGTTCGGGATCGGTTCACCTGGGAGCATTTCGGCGCTTAATGTGGAAAGTTGGCCTTTTGAAGGTTTTTAAATTTGCTAAGTTTAGTTTGAGGTGGACTTTGGTATTATCGATGTCCGTTTGAGTTCAAAGCCTTGGAATAGGTCCGTATTGTGATTGGTGACCTATACGTCAAGTTTGGCGTCATTCCGGGATGTTTAAGCATAATTCGGACGCGTTCGACGAAGTTTGAATATTTGAAAGTTCAAAGAAAGGTTTTGATCGTCGATTCATAGTTTTGATGTTGTCTGGCGTGATTTGAGGCTTCGACTAAGTCCATATTGTTTTTTGGGTTGTGTACATTTGGATGGGGTCTCGGGGGCCTCGGGCTTGAAACAGATTGAAACTTGGAATTTGGGGCATGCTGTTGCTGCTGAAGTCTGGTGTCATTGCACCTGCAGAAGGAGCGGACGCAGGTGCGGTCACGTAGGTGTGTAGGGGGACATTGCAGGTGCGAATTTAGTGTAGGAGGCCTGGGAGTGCAGGTGCGAGGAAGATGCTGCACCTGCGAAGTCGTAGATGCGGAGAAGGGGACGCAGAAGCGGTCCTGGGCGAGAGGCTGTGGTTGCGCAGGTGCGAGGGATTTTTTGCACCTGCGAGCTCGCAGGTGCAAGTGTTGGTCGCAAAAGCGAGAAGAGGCCTTGGGCTGATGAAGCAAAGAAGCAAAGTTTTTATCGCAAAAGCGACGTCGCAGGTACGGCTGGATGTCCACTGTTGCGAAAGTCGCTCGGCAGAAAGGTTCTTTTAAATCGAGACATAGCTCTCATTTCTCACTTGGATGACCGAATCGAGCAACTCGAGGTAAGTGATTTCCCCCTATTACATGTTGAATACTTGGATTTTATAAAGGGTTTAACAGGGAAATTCATGGAATTTAGGGAAATTTAAGGAGAAACCTAGAATTGATAATTTTGAATTTTTACTACGATTTTTGACATGGTATTGAAAATAAATTATATATTTGAGTTCATAATGCTACGGGTAATATTTATCTTTAAAAATTTTTAGAATCCCGGCACGTGGGCCTGTGGGTTGACTTTATTGACTTTTCAAGCGGAGTTGGAAATTGTTATAAATTGATTAATTATGAGTATTAGAGTATATTTTGATTGATTTGCACCTTGTTCGACTAGTTTTGGAGCTACGTCCATCGATTTGAGGTGTTAGAGTGGTGTTGGAGTCGGTTTGGAGCCGATTATGGAACATCGGAGCGAGGTAAGTCTCCCATCTAACCCTGTGAGGGAAAATTTACCCCGTAGGTGTTATATTCTTATGTGCTACATGTTGTGGGGGGTATGAGGCGACGAGTGTCCGTACGTATACTAGAATTCCTTATTATGTCCGGGTAGACTTAGGTTCACGCCATGTTATAATTCTACTATTTGAATTATCTTTGATTGTTTAATGCCTTTGTTTTGGGTACAACTTGAGACTAGGCTTGCATAGGGCGATAGACCCGCTATTGTAGAGATGTGACGAGCTACTTGATAAACCGTGTATTAATTGTGCTTTCTTTACGAATTTCTCTCGCGTTGTGCATTTTCATAGAAAAGCTTCTTTATATGTCATAACTCACACGTATATTTGTGAGTGGGGTCAAGGGCCCGTTAAAGTATCATATTCTCATGGGAGCGACAGTTCGCCTCTGTAGTAATGACGAGGTCAAATCAGGGCCCTACTGGTATATATAATAAATAAGGCTGAAAAATATTGCAGTATAATAAAAGACTGGAATTCAAACAAGAGGAAATCACAGAAAAACAACTGTACAACACACAGGGATAGAACTGTAGGGGATCTCCCGAGATACCGTCTCGTAGTCCCAAAAGTAAATATGCAAGGAGATCTCTCGAGGTACCACCTCGTAGTCGCAAAAGTAAATGTGTAGGGAGATCTCCCAAGGTACCGCCTCATAATCTCAAAGTAAATGTGCAGGGGGATCTCCCGAGGTATTGCCTCGTAGTCCCAAAGTAAACACAAAGCTCGAAACTGATGAATACAACAATTAACAGCAAGAATCCTACAGTTAAGACTGACACAGATAAAGGAAAAACATGAAATCAACTAAGCATGCTGCATAGAGTTCAAATTAGCATTTAAGACACGTTGACATGCAATATTAGGCTAAACAGGATAACTACACATACTGGTATAACTCAATTAAGATAAAACAGATTATTACTCAGTAAGAATCGGATTTAGAACAAGTAGCCCGTGTATGCACTCGTCACCTAACGTACACGGTGCTCACATATCACAGAAGTAACACAACAGTACCAAATCCTAAGGGGATTTCCCCACACAAGGTTAGGCAAGCCACTTACCTCGAACCAAACTCAATCCATTAGTAAGAATGCCTTTTCCACGATTTTCTGACTCTGAATGGCCCAAATCTAACAAATAGCAATTACATACCATAAATATAAATATAAGAAACTAATCTAATTAATGAAATCAAGGCTTAAGCAAGAAATTAGAAATTCACCCCAAAAGTCGACCCGGGCCCACGTCTCGGAATCGGGTAAAAGTCACAAAATACGAACACCCATTCACTCACAAGTTCACGATAACAACAATTACTCAAATCCAATATCAAAATCCCAATCAAAACTCAAAAATTTGGTAGAAGAACTTTCCAACCTTCCCCCAAATTTCTCAACCCAAATCCTTAATTAAATGATGAAATCAACTATAGATTAATGGAATATAACCATAAATGTGTTAAGAATCATTATCCAAAAGTTTCCTCCGAAAATCCCCCAAATTATCGCCCAAATCCGAGATCTCAAAGTCCCAAAGTGTAAAATGAGATCAAACCCTCGAAATTCTTCTTTTCTGCCTAGCGATCTCGCTTTTGCGAGGGTTTCAACGCTTCTGCGGTTCTGCACCTACAGAAAAACCATCGCAGGTGCAGACTTAACTTAAGTCCAAGATTTCGCTTATGCGAGCAATGGGCCGCACCTGCGTGCCTGCTCCGGTGGATATTTTTCCGCCTTTACGATCCTCAAGCTCCAGGCCTTCCACTTCTACGTTCCACCTTTTGTAGAAGCGACTCCGCTTTTGCGGTCCTAACCTCACACGTGCGCCCACAGACCAAGCTTCTCCAAATCGCACCTGCGTTTCTCCTGCCGCACGTGCGAGTCTGTGCCTATGGTCAACCCCACCGCAAGTGCGATTAGACCAGAAGCTGCAATGCTTCAGCCATTCCTCCAATTTCTAATTCGATCCGTTAACCATCCGAAATCAACCTGATGCCCCCGAGACCTCAACTAAATATACAAACAAGTACAAAAACACCATACGAACTTGGTCGAGCCCTCAAAACACATCAAACAACAACAAAAACATGAATCACCCTCCAATCCAAACTTAATGAGCTTTGAAACTTCAAACTTGTACAACCGATGCCGAAACCTATCAAAACACATACGATTGATCTCCAAAGTTTGCACATAAGTCATATTTGACATTAGGGACCTACTCCAACTTCCGGAATTGGAATCCGACCTCGATATTAAAAAGTCCTCTTCCGGACAAACTTCCCAAAATTTTAACTTTGGCCATTTCAAGCCTAATTCCGCTGCAGACCTCCAATTCACAATTCAGACACGCTCCTAAGTCAAAAATCATCCAACGGAGCTAACGGGTACGGTGAAACTCTATTCCGGAGTCGTCTTAACATAGTTCCAACTACAGTTAAAATCCTAGAACTTAAGCTTCCGTTTTAGGGACTAAGTGTCCCAAAACACTCTAAAACCAAAAACAAAACCTCCTGACAAGTCACATAAGTAGAAAAAGATACGGGGAAAGCAGTAAATATGGGATCGGGGCTGTTACTCTCAAAGCAACCGGCCAGGTCATTACACTTCTCCGGGGTGAGGCTAGATACTTACTGGGTACGCGTTGATTTACGTACTCATGCTACACTTGCTGCACTTATTTTGCAGGTACATATATATGGTTGATGACCTTTTTAGGCGCAGATGCACAACTATTGTGGGGACAATACGGTGAGCTGCATTCTATATTATGACCCGCAACATACAGAGTGTCCATCAACGTTATTTATATTCTCATGTCTAACATGTATTCCAGACATATGTTGTATTTTATTATATTTCTTAGTTGATGCTCACGCACTTCTGACACCGGGTTTTTGGGGTTTCTACTGGATGTTTAGTATAGTAGTTCATGTAATTATTATTATTTCACCTTGTAAATTCTATTTCATACTAATTAATTAATGGAAATTACGATTTCAAAAGTAATAAAAGTGAGTGATTAAGTTGATCAATCACAGTTGGCTTGCCTAACAACGGTGTTAGGCGCCATCACGACCTACAATGGATTTTGGGTTGTGACAGTTCTTCCGGCTAAAGAATCATTTAAATTTTCAGATAGCCGATTAGAGTGGATTTTGAATTAAGGATGATATCTTCGCTTGCATCATTATAAAGATAATCATTACTGAAATATATTGTTATGACCCGATCGGTTGTTTTGAGCATTTACACTTCGCTCTCCAGTTCTCGGGCAAGGCTAGCCCCGTATGATGTATTATGGCTTATGTAAATCGTTGGTTTTGGTTTTCAGGATAATTGGAATAGATTTGGAAGAACAATTCTCAGTTTGAAGCTTTAAATTTGAAAGGTTTGACCAAGTTTTGACTTTTTAGTATATGATCTCGAATTTGGATTTTTATGATTTGGCTAGCTCTGTTGGGTGATTTTGGACTTAGGAGTGCGTCCGGAATGGAATTTGGAGGTCTGTGGTGGATTTAGGGTTGAATTGGAAAAATTAGAAATTTGGCATTTCCGGTCAGCAGTGGAAATCTTGATATCGGGGTCGGAATGGACTTCCGAAAATTTGAGTAGGCCCGTTGTGTCATTTGTGACGTATGTGCAAAATTTCTGGTCATACGGATGAGGTTTGATATGTTTTTGGATCGGTTGCAGAACTCGAAAGTTTTTGAAATCCTTAGGCTTGAATCCGAGGGTGATTTGGTGTTAAGATGTCGTTTTGAGTGTTCCGATAGTTGGTATGAGTTTGAATGATGGTATGTGACTTGTTCGTATTTTTGGTTGAGGTCCCGGGGGCCTCGGGATGATTTCGGATAGTTTTCAAAAAGTTTGAACTTGGGAAATTGCAGCTGGTATTGCTGCTTTTTTCATATCCGCACCTGCGGATTGGGGACCGCAGGTGCGAGCTCTGCAGGAGCGGAAGAGAGGCGCATATGCGTAGCAGGGGTCGCAGGTGCGGTTTGGTGCCCGCATCTGCGATGACCGTAGGTGCGGTCAGGCAAGCGGAAATGCCCTTTTTATGAGATTACGCAAAAGCGGAGATTTTTGCGCCGATGCGGCCCGGAGATGCGTAGTGGGGACCGCAGATGCAGAAGTGCTGGGCAGAATGTATATAAAGGCTCCTTCGCGATTTTCAGTCATTTCTTCACCATTTTTGGTCGATTTTGGAGCTCCAAGCTGTGATTTCAAGAGGGGATCAAGTGTTTTCAGAGAGGTAAGCTACTTGGGGTTTGTATCTTGTGTTCATGGTGATTATTCCATTGTTTAATCATGAAATTTATGGGAAAATTGAGAAAGAATTTGGGAAATTAGGGCTTGAAATTGGAGAGTTGAATTGGGGATTTTAGGGGCCATTTGAGGTCCGATTTTGATGATCTTGGTATGTATAGACTCGTGGAAGGATAAGGATTCTAGTGTTGTGATTTTTATCGGATTCCGAGACGTGAGACCGGGGGTCGGGTTTTGCCAATTTCGGGATTTTGAGTTTAGTTTGATAACTTTCGCGTGGGCTTTATCCCTTTGGCATGTATTGATGATATGATTCTGATTTTGGATAGATTCGTGGTGATTTGAGGCCGAGTCGAGCGGCGAGGCATCATGGTGTAGATGTTCGTCCGGTTTGAGGTAAGTAATGATTGTAAATGTTGTCTTGAGGGTATGAAACCCTGGATTTCACATCGTGTTGCTACTTTGAGGTGACACACTTGCTAGATGACGAGCCTGAGGTCGTGCACTGTTGGGGATTGCGACTTGGTCCATCTCGTGCGACTGTTAAGTCGCCTATGTGATTGAAAATGGTTTGATATCATTGCGTTTTGGGAAATATTACTATGTTTTGGGCTGAATGCCATATCTGGGCCTTGTGCCAACTGTTGGGACCCTTAGGGGCTTTTTACTACTGTTTCCTCACTGTATGGGTTTAACATCTACACTCACTTATGCTATGTTTTTACTGGTTTCATAACTCAGTCTCTATTACTCTGTTTTTATGCATAAAATGATATTTAAGCTGAGCACCCTGTTTTACTGATAGCCCGAGTGGCTTGTGAGGCTGATGATTGAGAGGGACCGATGTGAGGTTGATGACTGAGAGAGGCCGAGGGCCTGGTGGTGAGGATTATATATATTTATGGACCGGGCTGCACGCCGTAACGGTATTATACATATTTATGGATCGAGCTGCACGCCGCAGCGATATTATATACTTATGGATCGGGCTGCATGCTGCAGCGATGTTATATAGATATTAGTTTGGGCTGCACGCCGCAACGATATAGTGCTTGGGCTGTAGGATCCCCTCCGGAGTTTGCACACCCCCAGTGAGCGCAGTCAACTATATTTATGGATCGGTCAACGCGTCACAGCGATATGGATCGGGCTACACGCCGCAGCGGTTATTATATGGTACCTATTGAGCGTTAGTGCTGAGTGTGAGCACTGATTGATGAGTGTTGAGTCATGAGTGACTGAGAGGCTTGCCCGAGGGGCTATATATACACATATACGAGTGATGCTTTGCCTGAGGGGCTTGTTTATGAAATTAATGTTTTCACTCCTCCTTAGAGCGAGTCTCTATTGAATATGTTGATTAAATTATCGATTTCACTCACCTTTATACTGAGCCTCTATCGAAAATGTTAACACAAATGTTTTGAACAACTTTTCTTGAAACTGGAGCTTTTACGAGATGTTCGAAATTTAATCACTGATTTGGCTTTGTTATTTCCTCTGGGACTTTTTCTGTTATGAGATGTATATGAATTTGTGTTTGCCCGATGGGCTGTACATGAACTACGTTTTGGCACGATGGACCGATTATAATTTTCATCACTTTCACTATGAATTACATTGAACCTCTACTGAAACTGTTAGAATGCCATTTTCAAAGGATTTTACTGAAATCGGAGTTTAATGAGATGATTTGATCTGTAACCTGTATTGGAAACATATTGTACCCACCGTGGTGCCCTGATGTGGTTTACGTGATTTCTTACTACTCAGTCTCTATTTACTTTTATTACTTTCTGAGTTGGCGTACTCGCATTACTCCCTGCACCTTGTGTGCAGATTCAGGTATTTCTGAACCCGATAGCGGGTGTTGATTACTCAGTGGCAGGTTCGTTGGAGTTAGCAAGGTAGCTGCCTGGTGATCGCAACCCTGCTTTCCTCCCTCTACATTCTTCCTTAGTTATATTTATTGATTTTTCCCGGCCATGTTGGTCTTATATTGTCTGAAAGTGGTAGTAGATGCTCATGACTAGTGACAACCCAATGTCGGGCTTGTGTTATGTTTTCCGCACTGATTATTTAGTCTTACATTATGAGGTTTCTTGTTAATAAAAATGACTTTTATAAAATAATGGTTTGACTTGGGAATGGTGTCGGCCGGCTTAGTTTCACTATAGGTGCCATCACGGCCGGATCGGTTTTAGGGTCGTGAATAGTTGGTATCAGAGCCTAGGTTACATAGGTCTCACGAGTAATGAGCAGGTTTAGTAGAGTCTCGCGGATCGGTACGGAGACGTCTATACTTATCCTCGGGAGGCTGCAGAACCTTTAGCAAAATCCCACATTCTTGAATTCTTATCGTGTGTCATTGATTCAGCATGAAATGTAACTCTTTGAATTCCTTCCACGCGTTCATATGCGCGCGTGAGCGCTCGGTATCAGCTGTACATCGACGGCTTGTGATTCCCCGAATCGAGGGGCGAGATGTATTTCTGTGTGTTGATGTTTGGCCAGTTCGGAGGACTTGAGGCCGGGCTTTGCTTGTAGCTTGAGCACTGAGGTGTTGATTGTGTGAGCACGTGCTTTCGAACTTATATGTACGATAGTGTCCCTATTAGTGGAAGTGATGGCTGGATGGCTGTGTGATGAGCAGGATGTGACTGCGTGATGTGTTCATATGATTTAGATGTGACAAGAAGAGTCTACTTGAGGGTAGGAAGAACGATTTGGTGCTTGATTTCCATCGTGATTTGATGTATAGCCCCGAGTTGTGGGTGTGTTGAAGGATCTTTTCATGTTTTCTAGTTGTTGAATGAAGTAAATTTCTTGTCGTGATATGAGTTCAGACTCAGGAAGGGTAAGTGATCAGGTAATAGTTATGATTATGGAAGAGTATAGAGAGATACCAGTTTGAGGCTAAGCAAGTGGATTATCTCCTGCGGACTATTCTGAGGTTTGTCTGATCCTATGCCGTTGGTTGGGAGTCCTCTTTTATCAGTGAATTATACGTGCTGTAGTTTGAGTTTGGATCCTGTAGAAGAGTTGTCTTGACTGTTATGAGGGTGAATGCGGGATTTGCAGATGATTTGAAACACTAGATGGTTTGTGTTGCATGAGCTTATGAAGGATTTAGTTGAATCTCACTATGGTATTATGGAAGTAATAGAGTAGGGACATTGTGAGTTTTGTGTGTTTTGATATATGGCTTTGAGCAAAGTGGGGGAGTCTGTTATTGATCAGTTGATTGCACGGTTATGTGCTATGTTAGTTCCAGTTTGAGGCATACTAGGGAGTCAGTTATGGCTTGTAGGGGTTGAGATCGAGGATGGCTCGAGTAAATGAAATTTTTAATAAAGGTTACGTTATGCTTTATGGGTGTACGAGAGTCACAGAAGGACTTGAGTTGTTATTGGTGAAGGATGTACGGTGCATAGAGCACGAATTTATTTGGTTGCTTTAAGGTGGGGTTACTTCCATATGTGTTGCTGTTCTAATGGAGCACAGGTCGTTCAGTTCATTTGATCAGTCTAATTGAAGCCGGAGTAGAGTGGATGACTCCCGAGAATGGTTTTGAAGGATTCAAGATTTGCATGTAGTAATTGGGAATCTTCAGGATGTGAGTTGGCTAGAAACTGAGATTTATATGGGACTATGTCAGGACTTGTGGCATTTCTGTATCATTATGAATTCTATATACCAGTATCAGGAAGGCGAAGGTAATGGCTTTAGATTCGCAGAAGGTCTCTTCAGAGCGGGTATCTCGGCTGTGGTACTTTTGGGGTGCTTCAGAAGAATATAATGGTTTATGAGCCTTAGGGCGGTGTGATTTATGCTAAAGTTCGTGGGGAAAGTCTTAGTTAAGGCTAGTGGTTTACTAGCAAGGAAACATATCAATTTGAAGGTAATTCGGAAGGAACTCAAAAAAATGTTTTTTAGGACAGCTTGGTAGTAGGGTTGATCGACATGGTAATGGATATGATCGGTTCTTGGGTGCTTATGATGCAGTGGGTTTCTACAGGTGTTTCGTGGCAATGCTCTTAGGTTTTAATGGCCCGCGTAGCTTGGTTAAGTTAGAGGAATTCAATCCTGGTGGTTTGGTTTGGTGCCAATGGGATTCGGAGAGCTCTTGATGGTTTCTACCACGGTTGGAGGTGTACATTTTCTACTAGCATGAGGAGCATGTGATGTATAGTGATTTTCTTCTAGATGAGATCAAATGGAAAGTTCTTGGCTAGTTGAGTACGTAGTTGCTTGTGGATCGGAATGAATTATAAAGTCTTCATATTTGACATAGGATGGCATGGTATATGCGGTATGTTGTGTAGGATTGAGAATTGCATGTGTAAGGTCACAGTTTAGATTTGCAAGGAAGGTTGTAGATTCTTAGCCAGCATGGACAGTTTTAGATGACTTGGTAAATGAGATCACTGATTGGTGTGGCTTGATGGGGGTATACATTTCAGAAAGGGCGATGTGTTTGAGTTGTTGATGCTTCATCGGTATTGCGGTACTATCTTGTCTGATCGACTGCTGATATTCAAAGTTTGCTTGGCGGCGCATGAGAATTTTAGGGGTACCCTAGTAGGATGATCCAGTATTAGAGATGTGTTAGATATTCGGGCGGTAGAGTTGGGATCGGATATGATGATTTGTGTGCTTTATGAATTTGGAGACTGGGAGTTCTCATAAACAGGTTATTTCGTGGTTATGGCCTGTGAAGATGTGGCAAGCTAGTCAGATGATAGTATGTGCTATGATTCAGTCATTGTGAACTTTCAGAGAGTTGTTTATCTATTGTGGGTGACCAGGGTTGATTTGGGGTCCATTGGTAGGCCAATATGGATGTGCGTTCTGTATCGAGTCGGATTTGTTGACTCTGAATTGCTATTGTTGGGAGATGTGCCATTCAATTGTTGTTGAGCTTATTTGTGTTCTAGAGTGATCTATGATTTACCCTCCTGTGTTACGAGGGGATTGTGATTTGTTGGGTATATGCACATATGGTGCAGTTCCATTGGGCTTTATTGCGGGATTTGATTGAGACGGGTATTTGGGTGTTGCATGATTTGTTACCCATTGGATATGTTCTTTCGGACGAGTATGGCATTGCGTCATTTGCTTCTCCAAGGTTATGATGATTCACTTTTGGGTGCTAGGCATTGAATTGCACTTAGTTGATGATTTTGACCATGGAGACTTAGGGTGTCTTATGTGAACCAGTGTTTGGATAGGGTCGCGCCTCGCGGCGAAGTTATATGGAGGTATGATCCTTCAGGTTAGATTGTGTGTTCTGGTTCTACAATGTGTGATGGGTTCTCAGCATTGTGTTGCGGTGGTACTGGTGCGCTTGCGGTAGAGTTCTCTCATTTGAGTCATTCCCCATGATTTTAGTACATTTGGTTTGTTGCTTTTTGGTGCACGGATTGCACGGATTGTGGCTTTAGATCGTATTGATGTGTCATGGCACCCGAGTAGTCGTGTTGGATGAGATAAGGTCATTGAACCCAGAATGAATACTTTCGGATGCGGTTTCAGCATGTTTGAAGGATAATATCGGGATTCGGCTTAGAAATTTACTATGGTCCTTACCAATGGAGAGGGAGCTTCATGAATGGTTGATCTCCGGAATGGTTACGACTTTCTACGTGCTTCATTCATCATTGGCAGTACACAGAAGTGTTGGAATGAGGCTTTATTTGATAAGAGGTTAATAATTGATATTCGCATGGTTGGAGCAACTGTTGTGATTAGAAGTTATCGCTACGAGTGTCTAAGTTATGTGGTATATCATGTAATTGCATCTAAGGTTGCAGGTATGGTTTGTTACAGCTTGTTCGAACTTATTCAGAGTATAGATGTGAGATTCTGATCTTATAAATGATTTCAGAAGTGGAAATTTGGTTTTAAGGTTTATGTGCTTGGTTGGATTGCGGAATTTCAGTTATGTTGTGCTATCGGACCTAAATGGGATGGGGGTGACGTAGGATCACCCACGACTATGTGCATAGTGAGGATACATGGCGATTTGATGGCTTTTGAAGCAACTCTGGGCACGTTCGAGGACGAACATATGTTTAAGTGGGGGAGGATGTAACGACCCGACCGGTCGTTTTGAGCATTTGCACTTCGCTCACTAGTTCTCGGGCAAGGCTAGCCCCGTATGATGTATTATGGCTTATCTAAATCATTGGTTTTGGTTTTCGGGATAATCGGAATAGATTTGGAAGAACAATCTCAGTTTGAAGCTTTAAATTTGAAAGGTTTGACCAAGTTTTGACTTTTTAGTATATGATCTCGGATTTGGATTTTTATGATTTGGTTAGCTCCGTCGGGTGATTTTGGACATAGGAGCGCGTCCGGAATGGAATTTGGAGGTCCGTGGTGGATTTAGGCTTGAATTGGCGAAATTGGAAATTTGGCATTTCCGGTCGGCAGTGGAAATCTTGATATCGGTGTCGGAATGGAATTCCGAAAATTAGAGTAGGTCCGTTGTGTCATTTGTGATGTGTGTGCAAAAGTTCAGGTCATTTGGATGAGGTTTGATAGGTTTTTGGATCGGTTGCGGAATTTGGAAATTTTTAAAATCCTTAGTCTTGAATCCTAGGGTGATTTGGTGTTACGATGTCGTTTCGAGTGTTCCGAGGGCTGGTATGAGTTTGAATGATGGTATGTGACTTGTTCGTATTTTTGGTTGAGGTCCCGGGGGCTCGGGATGATTTCGGATAGTTTTTGGAGAGTTTGAACTTGGGAAATTGCAGCTGGTGTTGCTGCTTCTGTCATATCCGCACCTGCGGATTGGGGACCGCAGGTGCGAGCTCCGCAGGAGCGGAAGAGAGGAGCAGATGCGCAGCAGGGGTCGCAGGTGCAATTTGGTCCCCGCATCTGCGATGACCGCAGGTGCGGTCAAGCAACCACAGAAGCGGGAATGCCCTTTTTATGAGATTCTGCAGAAGCGGAGATTTTTGCGCAGATGCGGCCCCGGAGATGCGTAATGGGGACCGCAGATGCAGAAGTGCTGGGAAAAATATATATAAAGGCTCCTTCGCGATTTTCAGTCATTTCTTCACCATTTTTGGTCGATTTTGGAGCACCAAGCTGTGATTTCAAGAGGGGATCAAGTGTTTTCAGAGAGGTAAGCTACTTGGGCTTTGAATCTTGTGTTTATGGTGATTATTCCATTGTTTATTCATGAAATTTGTGGGAAAATTAGAGAAAGAATTTTGGAAATTAGGGCTTGAAATTGGAGAGTTAAATTGGGGATTTGAGGGGCCATTTGAGGTCTGATTTTGATGATCTTGGTATGTATAGACTCGTGGAAGGATAAGAATTCTAGTGTTGTGATTTTTATCGGATTCCGAGACGTGTGCCCGGGGGTCGGGTTTGGCCAATTTTGGGATTTTGAGTTTAATTTGATAATTTTCGCGTGGGCTTTATCCCTTTGGCATGTATTGATGATATGATTCTGATTTTGGATAGATTCGAGGTGATTTGAGGCCGAGTCGAGCGGCGAGGGCATCGCGGTGTAGATGTTCATCCAGTTCGAGATAAGTAATGATTATAAATGTTGTCTTGAGGGTATGAAACCCCGGATTTCACATCGTTGTGCTACTTTGAGGTGACACACACGCTAGATGACGAGCGTGGGGTCGTGCACTGTTGGGGATTGTGACTTGATCCGTCCCGTGCGACTGTTAAGTCGCGTATTTGAATTAAAATTATTTGATATCATTGTGTTTTGGGAAATATTACTATGTTTTGGGCTGAATGCCATATCTGAGCCTTGTGCCAACTGTTTGGACCCTTAAGGGCTTTTTACTACTAATTCCTCACTGTTTTGGCTTAATATCTACACTCAGTCATGCTACGTTTTTACTGATTTCATAACTCAGTCTCTATTACTCTGTCTTTATGCATAAAATGATATTTTGGGCTGAGCACCCTGTTTTACTGATAGCCTGAGTGGCTTGTGAGGCTGATGACTGAGAGGGACCGAGGGTCTGATTGTGAGGTTGTTGACTGAGAGAGGCCGAGGGCCTGGTGGTGAGGATTATATATATTTATAGATCGGGCTGCACGCCGCAATGATATTATACATATTTATGGATCGGGCTGCATGCCGAAACGATATTATATATATATGGATCGGACTGCACGCCGCAGCGATGTTATATAGATATTGGTTCGGGCTGCACGCCGCAGCGATAAAGCATTTGAGCTGTAGGAGCCCCTCCGGAGCCTGCACACCCCCAATGAGCGCAGTCGACTATATATATGGATCAGGCTGCGCGCCGCAACGATATGTGGATCGGGCTGTGCGCCGCAGCGGTTATTATAAGGTACCGATTGAGCGTGAGTGCTGAGTGTGAGCGCTGACTGGTGAGAGTTGAGTCATGAATGACTGAGAGGTGTGCCCGAGGGGCTATATATACACATATACGAGTTATGCTTTTCCTGAGGGGCTTGTTTATGAAATTATTGTTTTCACTCCTCCTTAGAGCGAGTCACTGTTGAATATGTTGATTAAATTATCGATTTCACTCACCTTTATACTGAGCCTCCATTGAAAATATTAAACAAATGTTTTGAACAACTTTCATTGAAACTGGAGTTTTTACGAGATGTTTGGAATTTAATCACTGATTTGACTTTGTTATTTCCTCTGGGACTTTTTCTGTTATGAGATGTATATGAATTGTGTTTGCTCGAGGGGCTGTACACGATCTACGTTTTGGCCCGAGGGGCCGATTATGATTTTCATCACTTTCATTATGAATTACATTGAACCTCTACTGAAATTGTTAGAAAGCCATTTTTCAAAGGATTTTACTAAAATCGGAGTTTATGAGATGATTTGATTTGTAACCTGTTTTGGAAATATATTGTACCCCCTGTGGTGCTATGACGTGGTTTACATGATTTCTTACTGCTCGGTCTCTATTTACTTTTATTACTTACTCAGTTGGCATACTCACATTACTCCCTACACCTTGTGTGCAGATTCAGGTATTTCTGAACCCGGTAGCGGGTGTTGATTAATCAGTGGCAGGTTCATCGAAGTTAGCAAGGTAGCTGCTTGGCGATCGCAGCACTGCTTTCCTCCCTCTACATTCTTCCTTAGTTGTATTCATTGATTTTTCCCGGACATGTTGGTCTTATGTTGTCAGACAGTGGTAGTAGATGCTCATGACTAATGACACCCCGATGTCGGGCTTGTGTTATGTTTCTGCACTGATTATTTAGTCTTATATTATGAGGTTTGTTGTTAATAAAAATGACTTTTATAAAATAATGGTTTGACTTGGGAATGGTGTCGGCTCGACTAGTTTCACTATAGGCGCCTTCACGGCCGGGTGGGTTTTAGGGTCGTGACATATATATATATTTAAAGTTATAGAAATTGGAATTTTAAAATAGAAATATTTTTTGAAAGATAACAACATACCAAATAAGAGTTCAAGTCGTGGTAAAAAAGTCACGTCGTGACGAAAGAATCGTTTATATTGTGTTAACCTTTGTGCTTTGCCATAAATACGAGTTATAATTTCGCTTTGTGGCTATTTTTACGTTTCAATGACACCAATGAGAATGGTGCAAAAATAAAATTATCACTACGTGATTCGAGAAAATGTTAGCCTTTTTTCATGTAGTGTTTCTTAATTAATATCTGACGATTAACTATAATTACCTAGAAGGTTTAAATTTTAAGGTTATTTACATATAATTCAAATAACTTAGATATTTAACATGGTTGATGTCATATATCAAAACGGAGTCATACTGGAAAAAAAGTTTACTGGCTAAAGAATTTTTTGAACTTTTAGAACTAAAATGAGTTTTGAATTAAGGATAATATTTTCACTTACATTATTATTGAAATAATTATTATTAAAAAATAAAATTTTAGAAACTGAAAAAATTTAAAATAGAAATATTTTTCTAAAAGATATCAACACACCAAATAAGAGTTCAAGTAGTAGTAAAAAAGTCAAGTAGTATCCAAAGAGTCATTCGTAGTCTCAACCTTTGATTGTTTTGCCACAAATATGAGTTATTATTTTTCTTCCTGACTATTTTAGGATTCAATGACACCAGCGAGAATGGTATCAAAAAAGAAAAATAGAATTATAACTAGGAGATACGAGAAATGGTTAATCTTTTTCATGCAGTCTTTCTAAGTTAATATCCAATGATTATATATTTATCGAGAAGGTTTAAATTTTAAAATTATTTACATATAATCCAAATAACTCAAATATTGACATGGTTAGTGTCCGCGCATCCGCACGGGTGCTAATACTAGTGAGTATTTAAAGTTGATGTTGAAACTTTTGAGTATTTGGATATAAATTTCATATGAAAAAGTTAAAATTTGTAAACAAATGCTGCTCAAATTTGAAACTACAAATAAGCCCTTTTAAACATTAGAAAACTTAAAATTTCTTGTATTATTAATCAGTAATTAACTTGATTAAATAGTCAATTATTAGTGTTTAAGAATCTTCTTTCGACAAATGATTGGCCGATTCCACGTTACATAAGTTAAATGCGGTGCCATCCTTTGATTAAAGTCATATACACTTGTTGTAGTATATTATGATATCCTTTGATTAATTTTAGGTAAAGAACTATGTCATACTCCTCTGAAGTTTATTATAATACTAGTGAATTTATTCGGGCTTCATGTGCTTATAAAATATAATGCGTAGTAAATTTAAAAATAATATTTTCTCACAACTTTTTTCTTTGCATGACTTAATAAACTCTCTAGATTTTCCGCAATAGCATCTTAGAACAGAAGCTAAGCTTTCAAAGTTAACTCATAATATACACGGTTTTAAAAAATAGGTTGAGATAGAGTTAGTATCCTGGCTCACAAGCGCAATTTCCTTGTATTACTGGAAATTTCTGGATGTTGGATTCGTAGATATGGGCTGATGTTATGGGTTGATGTTTCTTTTTGCTTTATTCAGGCCTAATTATTGTATTTAATTTGTAACAGACAGGCCCCATTAAATTGTTAATTAGTTTGGGCCATTGAGCCTTTATATATATAGGAAAGAGACCCGGTTCACTAAACACGAGCTCTTATTTTCTCATTCTCTAAATGAAAATATCTGGAAGCTTCTCCCTTTCTCTCTCAAGTGCAGCCCCAATTTCATTGATCAAATTCACTCACGTATCAATTGTTAACAAAACATAGATCCGTGATTATCTCATCCTGAGCTTCAGATCGATGTTAACCTTGAAGGTTTTCGTCGGGGTTTTCGAGGTCCGGCGATGTTCGTCGGTATTGTGGTAGTTCTAGCTAGTCTCTTCAATTTTCGGTGGTTTTCTACTATATTACGCATGTTTCTTCTATGGAGGTGTTATTTTGTCGGACATTTTTTTCTATTTTGAGCTCGTTTGGTAGAATCTAGAGTTTGAGCTTTCTGTTTTCCCTAATTTTGAAGGTCGTTCTCTGTCCGATTAGAATAGAGGCTGGTATATCTGAACCTTTCTATTATCTTCTAGTGTTTGTCTTATTCTTGTTTGTATAATGACGAACGATAGTTCTGAGCATGTTAACCCGCCCTCTGCTACTACTAGTAATTCACCCACTGTTTTTCATGAAGATAACTATACCCATCCCTGTCATCCCTTGAATGTACATCCTTCATATGTCTTAGGAACATATTTAGTGTCTACTCCTTTTGATGGAACTTGTTATGGTATTTTTAGAAGAACCTTTCTAGTCGCCCTTTCTATTAGAAACAAAATTGATTTTATAAATGGGACAGCTGTGAGACCTCCTGAGGGATCACCATCTGCCAGACAATGGCAACGATACAATGACCTTGTCGTATCCTGACTAACTAATTCTTTGTCCAAAGAAATTGCTAAAAGTGTTGAATACTCTAATATGATTGAGATATTTGGGCCGAGTTAGAAGAGAGGTATGATAAAGCTGATGGTGCTAGAATTATTGAGTTAAAGAAGGGGCTAGCACATATATCTCAAGGATCTCTTGATATAGCTTCTTATTTTAATAAAATCAAGCAATTGTGGGATGAGATTACATTTGTTTCTGCTGGTAAGGCAAGGGTGTGCATATGTGGGGCCAAATCAGCAGATGATTAAGAACAAAAGGCCTACAAATTCTTGATGGGATTGATGAGACCTATGTTCAAACTAGAAGCAACATTTTAATGATGAAGACCCTTCTATCTGTTGGTACAGTATATAGCTTTCTTATTCTACCACTGCTAATGCTGGTGCGTCAAAACTTGGTGTTCCTTCTAATTCTGGTTGGTCCAATACTGGTGTGTCAAAGTCTAGGATTCCTTCTAATGTATCCATTGAGCCTTCCAAGGCTTCTGTAGTCTGCAAATACTACAAGACGACTACAAGAAGCCTGGTCATAGTACTGACAAGTGTTATAAGCTACATGTCTTTCCACATAACTTCAAGCCAAACAGGACTTTGGGTCCTAAAAGGTCAGCTGCACATATTAAGCTTGAGCCTTTTGGCATTTCTAGAGCTCCTTCTATGTTTGTTGGCAGTGCTGAACAGTCTGAATCTGAGAGCTCTTCTGCAGTACCTGGGCTTACCAAGGACCAGTATTCCCAGCTGATGATGTTACTTCAAAAACAAGCCCATGCCTCTACTACCCCTCCTAACTCTAATCTCATGACTTCAGCCAATTTTGCTGGTTTGTCGCTTCCCCAATAGGGTGTGTCTTATGCATCCTCTGTGTTGAGTAAAGTAGATGGTTTAGTGTGGATTATATATTCTGGAGCCTCTAACCATATAACATCTGTTACGAACCTACTTTTTAGTTTCCAAACTTTATAATCTTTATCTTGTGTCTCTTCCCAAATGAATATAAAATCAAGGTCATTAATATTGGTTCCTTGGCTCTATTTCCTGATTTAATCCTTCACAATGTCCTTTGCATTCCTAGTTTCCAATATAATCTCATTAGTGTTCACAAGCTATTGTGTCATGATGCTGACATTGTATAGTTCACCAAGTCTTTTTGTACTTTACAAGGCCCTTTAGTGAATATGCCAATGATACTTGGTAGACTGGACAGTGGCCTTTAAAAACTTTTTCAGCATGCAAATCCACCTACTCAGCAAATTTTCCCCTCATGTTCCCCTGCCTCTTTTACTTATTCTTCTTTTTCAGTTTCATGTCCCGTTCCTGTAGTTAATTCAAATGAGCATGTTGATAATTCAACTGTAAATACCATTGCTGCAAGTAATAGAGTGAACATTGTTGACGTTGTTTGGCATTATAGAATTGGACACATTCCTTTCTCTAAAATGAAATACATTTCCAATATTAATTGTAAGTTTTCACCTAAATCAGTCTTTTACTTATCCTGTGTGTCCTTTAGCCAGACAAACTAGATTACCTTTTCCTGACAGCTCTATTCATTCCACAACACCTTTTCAGCTCATACATATGGACACTTGGGGTCCTTACTCTACACCTACCTAAAATGGCTCCAAATACATTCTAACCATTGTTGATGACCGTACTAGGGCTTGGACTTACTTAATGGGTGCCAAAAGCAATGCCTTTGATCTTTTGAAAAGCTTTGTTTCCATGGTTGAAACTCAATTTCAGTCTCAACTTACGACTGTCAGGAGTGATAATCCATTAGAATTGGGTCTAGCACAACTCGTTGTAGCTATTTTTCTACCAAAGGAATTTTGCATCAAACTTCTTGTCCCTATAGCCCACTAAAAAAATGGGGTGGTATAAAGAAAGCATAGACACCTTTTGGAAACTGCTAGAGCACTTCTATTTCAATCCCATCTTCCCATCGGATTTTGGGGAGACTGTGTTCTTACTGCAACCTACCTTATCAATAGGTTTCCTTCTGACCTACTATTGAGAAAGAGCCCTTATGAGTTGCTTTTTGGTTCTGTACCTAATTACTCCCATCTCAAGGCTTTTGGGTACCTGTGTTATTTAACAGATACCAAGCCCCATAAGGATAAGTTTCTCCCTAGGTTTATTCCTTCTATTTTTATTGGGTATCCCTTTGCCAAAAAGGGGTATAAACTCTACAACCTATTTGCTAAGACTTGTTTTATTTCTAGAGGTGTTATCTTTCATGAGCATATCTTCCTCTTTCATCACTCTGTTGCTCCTCCTTCTCAGTCTTTTCCTTATCCTAGTCCTACTTCCTTTGATTCTTTCCCTTTTATTTCCCCTTCTGCTTCTGACTCTACTCCTGCTTCTTCTCCTCCCTCTTCACCTCCTGAGCCTTTCCTCTTCAGTCCCTCCTTTTCCTCTACTGCTCCTACCTCTTCTTCCCCATCTCATGTTCCTACTGTTTCCCCTCCTACACTATTTCTGAGGAGGTCCTCTAGACTACACAATCCTCCTGGTTATCTCAAATACTTTGTTCGCCATTCTTATTCTTTGGTCTCTGCCTCCAGTACATCTGCTCCTACTGTTGCTCTCATACATGTTCCTAAGCCTCACTTTTATTCTTAGGCATCAACTGTCCTTGAATGGCAGGTTGCTATGAGGAAGGAATTTGAGGCTTTGGAGGCTAATAAGACTTGGGAATAGTTGAGTTACCCCAAAGCAAGAAGCATATTGGCTGCAAATGGGTATACAAAGTTAAACACAAAGCTGATGGGAATGTAGAGAGGTACAAAGCCAGGATTGTAATTAGAGGTAATACTCAGGTAGATGGTGTTGACTTTTATGAAACATTTTCCCTTATTGTAAAGATGTCTACTGTCAAGACCTAAATAGTTGTTGCTATAAAACAAATTGGTCTTTGTTTCAACGTAATTTTAACAATGCCTTCTTGCATGGTGATCTTGATGAGGAAGTCTTCATGAAGTTACCTCCTGGTCTTTCTGTTCCTTCTTCTTCTTCTTCTTCTTCTTCTTCTTCTTCTTCTTCTTCTTCTTCTTCTTCTTCTTCTTCTTCTTCTTCTTTTTTTGTTCCGTTGGTGTGCAAATTGCAGAAATCTCTATGGTTTGAGGCAAACTTCTAGGCAATGGTATGTCAAGCTGTCTCAAGCCTTCCACTCTAGGGGGTTTGCTCATTCTCTCAATGACTACTCCCTGTTTACCAGAGGTTCTGGCAACTCTTTGGTTATTTTGGTTGTATATGTAGAAGATATCATTCTTATAGGGGCTGATTTCTTTCTGAAATATCTTCCTTAAAGAGTTTCTTGGATGTTCAATTCAAAATCAAAGGTTTTGGGCCTCTTAACTATTTTCTTGGTATTGAGGTGTTGCATACCAGTTCTGGGGTTCTCCAACATCAAAGAAAATTCATTCTTGATCTTTTAGCTGAGTTTCATTTTGCTGCATGCTCTCCTATTACTTGTCCTCTTGAACTGAATGTTAAGTTGAAGGATGGGGTTGGTGATCCTCTTCCTAATCATGATTAGTAAAGAGGTCTGGATGGTAAGCTTAACTTTCTCACTCATACCAGACTTGATCTCAGTTTTGCTGTGCAGCACGTTAGCCAGTTTATGCAACAACCTTGTGTGCCTCACATGAAGGTTTCCTTACACTTGCTCAGATATCTGCAGGGCACTTCTGACTTTGGGATTTTCTTCAACAATTCTTCTGACTTTTCCTTGCATGTTTAATATGATAGTGATTAGGGCTCCTGCCTTGATAGTCCCAGGTTTGTTTCTAGCTTCTGCATCTTTCTTGATGGGAGTCTTATTGGTTGAAAATCCAAAAATCTAGTTGTGATCTCTGTATCTTCAGTTGAAGTAGAGTACAGGTCCATGAGTAAGGCTGTGGCAGAAATTACTTTGGTTTGCAGGCTGCTTACTGATTTTTGCATTCTTTCTGTTCTTCTTGTTCCTCTTTTTTGTGATAATATGTCTGCTTTACACATTGCCAGGAATCTGGTTTTTCACGAGCGGAGGAAGCATATTGAATTGGATTGCCATTTTGTTCGCACCAAGCTTGCCGAAGGGCTAACTTCCATGTCTCACACTTCTAGTGCCTCCCAACTTGCCGATGTCTTCACCAAAGTCATGCCAGGTCCTGCTCATCATTTGCACATTTGCAAGTTGGGGGTTCTGTCACGCTCCGACTTGAGCGGGGGCTGTTGGACTTATAAATATTGGCTGATGTTATGGGTAGATGTTTCTTTTGCTTTATTTAGGCCCAGTTGTTATATTTATTTTTTAACAGATAGGCCATGTTAAATTGTTAATTAGTTTGGACCATTGAGCCTTTGTATATATAGGAGAGAGACCCGGTTCACTAAACACGGGCTCTTATTTTCTCATTCTCTAAATAAAAATATCCGGAAGCTTCTCCCTTTCTCTCTGAAGTGCTTCAGTGTAGCCCTAATTTCATTGATCAAATTTACTCACGTATCAATTGTTAACACTATAGATCCATCGATTTTATCAAATTGTTCCTTCAAATATTGGATCTAAGATCAATTACTTCTTGATCCAATTGAGAAAAGTAATTAACTAATGTCAAAATCTTAATTCCCTAAATAAATTTATTGTTGCAATCTTCTATTAGGCACTACTTGTTACATACACACACACTACTTGCTAAATATTTTTATGGATTCCTAAAAGATGAGTCTGAACCATTAGTTTCTCATCGTATGTCCCGAAGAAACTGAATAATATTAACAAATGTTGCTTGAGTAACGTATAATGTGTTCACCACAGCCGCACAGGATATTTGAATTTGAACTATAATACAAGTTTGTTCAGGTAAGAGCCTTACTACAAAGCAATATTTTGTTAATCGTTTCCTTTTCTCTAATCCAATAATGCATGGGGTACGTAATTATCGACAATTCATGAAGTGTAGCTTCGACGATTGATTGCTCTATTGATAGAGCCTCTCCACTTCTCTTTTTTCTTTTTCAGTATTTATTGGCGTGGTCAATCAAAATCGCACTATATAGTACCCACTAGAGGGGGAAGAGCTCCCTTTTAGGATTTATTTATTTATTTTTAGGGCTCGAATCCAAAGATTCTTAAAGGAATCTCATTCATCCTGCCATATTCTTTGGTGAACTTTTCACTTTTTACTATTAGGCTCGAGTCTGTATTACAAAAGTAACAATGAATATTGGATATATAACTGTTGTTAATTCATTAGTGGTATGTTCTTTGAATGCTTTAAGGCTTTTTTTGTGTCAAGCTAGAAGATAACAGCTCCATGATCCTAACAATTTAGTGGACACTGAACAATTTAAGCTATTGTATTTTGAATCTAAATTATTGAATTTGCGATAAGCTGTCTATTATCAAGGCGTCAATGAAGCGACTAATGTTTTAAATCTAAAATTTATTTAACTAATGCAGAATCTAGCATAACACTTGGGCAAATTTCATTACTATTGATGATAGTTCTGAGTAGTATTGAAGTTCAAATCTAGCATAATCACGGGCTGTCTGCTAAAAATAAAATATATGTACGTTTTTCGAACAAATCCACTTCTTATGATGTCATGGTTAATTACCATGAGGCAATGGGGGGTTATCAAAGTTTTCTCTTATATCATGTAAAAGAAATTGATCATATAACCCAAAATTTTAAGGCAAGTACGAATGGAGTGGTCTAAAATATCATAGATCCCTTTGGAAACCTTTACATAACTGATGACGACAAATATATTATCTACAAAGTTTTGAGGATTCAACCTTTGATATGTAGTCGAGCTAGAACTCCTTGACAATGTGATCATTTAGTTATTTTGTTTCCTTTGAAGAATAATTAAACTAGCTTCCAAAATGGTTTATCTGAAATTAGATTGTTTAACTCTTCTTCACAACTGTTTTCGTTTATCTCCTAATGTATCACTTAAGGGTGCGTTCAATGAAATAGGAGGAGAATCATGGGTCTTATGTTTAAATTTCAGCAGAGACAAAACACACTAGTGATCTTTTCCCATTAGCTTAACCCTCGGTCGACAAAACTATTATGTACTTGTGCTGGTGAGAGATAGTTGTGTGGGGTAAAATATGTTCATATTTAATGTTCGCATGAGAAAATGATACAGGGAGCCGAAGACAGAAGATAGTCGGGCCCAAGGACAATAATCTCGCTTGTTAACAGAGAGAATGATATTCATAAAGGCAAAGTAAATGCCTATCACCTGGTAACATTTAATGAAGAATATTCTATATTATTAAGTGCACGGTCCGTTGCAGAGAATAAGGCATTTACTGCCTACCGTTACACACTCTTCAATAGCCCTCATAATTGTCATTTAAGAGGGGCTTGATCCTAAGACTTTGTTCCCTAGGTACAATTGTAAATAGTGAACTCTACCATCATTATAAGGGGATAAATTTTCTGACAAGCATATACTACACTTTGTTCAAAGCTCAATAATATTTTACTTTCTTGCTTATTTATATTATTCTTACTGCCTCCGTAAGCTCTGTTCCCGGGCTCAAGATCTCTATCGTCTTATCTCAATTTTAACGCTAAGTCTTACATTTTTGTCTAATTCATTTATCTTTTTAGGGTCAAGTCGATTCACTTGTCTATAAACCACCTATAAATTCAACTATACTGTTTTACCGGTAAACAGTTTGGCGCCCACCATAGGGCTTAGACAGTTGTGTAATTAAATTGATCTCTGCATCTATTACTAACTTGTTTGATTCTTTGTTCTTAGCAAAACTCATTAAAAATGGCCGATAACGATGTCAACATCACACACAATGTTGAGGCCCTACGAAATCAGCCTCAGCACGAATATTCTATCAGTGATACTGTAACGACATGGTCGGTCGTTTTGAGTGTTGTAGCCCTGTTCCTCCATTTACTGTTCATTTTATCCTTAATACTTTCTATTTGACTTGCCAGGGCAGTTGGTTCGGCTCCGGGGAGGTTTCGGAATGAATTGAGACACTTAGTCTCAAGGTTGGAAGCTTAAGTTGAAAAGGTTGATCGGATGTTGACTTGTGTGTAAATGGCTCTGGAATGGAGTTTTGATGGTTCCGTTGGCTCCATTGGGTGATTTTGAACTTAGGAGTATGCTTGGATAGTGATTCGGAGGTCCGTAGTTAAATTAGGCTTGAAATAGCGAAAGTTGGAAAATTAGTAACTTTGGAAATTTAGAAGTTTGACCGAAAGTTGACTTTGTGGTTACTGGGCTCGGATTGGGGTTTCGGGAGTTGGAGTAGGTCCGTTGTGTCATTTGTGACTTGTGTGCAAAATTTGAGATCAATCGGATGTCATTTGATAGGTTTCGGTATCAAATGTAGAAGTTAGAAATTCAAAAGTTCATTAGGCTTGGATCGATACGCGATTCCTGGTTTTAGCATTGTTTGATGTGATTTGAAGGCTCGACTACATTCATATCGTATTTTAGGAGTTGTTGGTGTATTTGGTTGAGGTTCCGGGGGCCTTGAGTGGATTTCGGATGGTTAACGGGTCAAATTTTTGACTTGGATGTTTGTTGAAGTTTTCCTGGTGCACAAGTCTGGTTTCCTTATACGCGATCGCGTGGACAGGTCCGTGATCGCGTAGGCTTAATTGAGCAGCTGAGGTTTTTGCTCTACGCATTCACGAGTTGGGGAATACGATCGCGTAGTTGAGTAAAGTAGTAAATCGCAAAGGTGTGGCTAAGGTCGCATTCGCACAGAGTATATGAGGCAGAAGCTGGGTCACGCGCGTTTGTTCATCGCGAACGCATGAAGTCGTTCGCCATCACGAAAGTTTAAGGGCCAGTGCATCGCGTTCACATGGAATTTTCCGCGATCGCGTAAGGTCAAATTGTTGGGAAGCATAGTTGTGCTTCGCGATCGCAAAGATTCTTCCGCGATCGCGATTAAGGACATCTAGGCAGAACTTAAATATTTCAAAAACAAGGGTTTGAGTCATTTTACAAAATTTGATTTGGGGAGCTCGGTTGGAGGCGATTCTTGGAGATATTTTCAAGGGAGTGATTGGGGTAAGTGATTCTTACTTAGTTTTGGTTAAATTCCATGATTATATCCTTGATTTTATCATTTAATTAGTCATTTGAGTCGAAAAATGGAGGAAACTCCTTAGGCCGAATTTTTGGAATTTGAGCAAGATTTTGGTATCAGATTTGAGTAATTTTGGTATGTTCGGACTCGTGGTTGAATGAGTGTTCGGATTTATAACTTTCATCGAATTCCGAGACGTGGGTCCGGGGGGTTGATTTTTGAGTTGACTTTTTGACTTTTGATTAAGAACTTAGCATTTTCATTTGGAATTCATTCCTATAGCTTGAGTTGATCGTATGGTATTATTTATTGCTAGATTCGAAGCATTCAGAGACCATTTCACGAGGGGGCTTGTTGGAGTAGAGATTTGCACAGTTTGAGGTAAGTAATACTTCTAAACTTGGTTTTACGGGTAGAAAACCCTGAATTTCGTGTTATGTGATTGATGTTGAGGTGACGTGCATGCTAGGTGAAGGGCGTGTGGACGTGCACCGTAGTAATTGTGTTTTAGTCAGTTCCATGGAACTGTGTAGCTATCTTATTTGAATATTTTTACTGAACTATATGTGTTAGAGCACTTGAGCTGTGATTTATACTAGAAATCATGTTTAGGCTATATGCTGGTACTATTGAGACTTACAGTGGTCGTTCTTTGCTGTTGAGTTATTTTCTTAATTGCAGTTATGTACTCAGTCACATTCATCATTACATATCATATCTCAGTCTCTGTTATCATATAGGTCTGACGAGTTATGATCAGAAACATCTGTACTTATCTTCGAGAGGCTGTCGAACCCTTAGGAAAACATCACATTCTTGTATTCTTGTCGTGTGGATTTGATGATTCTGAGAACTAAATGTCTGTTATTGTACTATCTCACAAATGGTGAGGACACATGCTACCGGACAGGATGGACAACCACCCGTACCACCGGCTAGGGCCACGAGAGGCCGGGGTCGCGGTAGGGGCAGAGGTGCAGGTCATACAACAGCTAAAGCAGCACCTACAGATCCACCAGTTGCTCCAGCTCAGGAGCAGGTTCCAGATGTCGTTGAGCTAGTGGGGCCAACGTAGGTACCAGCTGTGCTCATTGTGATTCCAGGCCTTCAGGGGGCTTTGGATCAGATATTGACCGTTTCACCAGCCTTGCTCAGGCGATTTCTGTTCAAACCGCGCTAGCCACTTCTCAGGTCGGGGGAGGTACTCAGACTCCCGCCACATATACTCCAGAGCAGGTGATGCAGGGACTTCAAGTACTGGGGGTACTACCAGCCCAGCCGATAGCAGTTGCTCAGGCCCAGGAGGGTCCTGTTATGAGTGATGATGATCAGAAGAGACTAGAGAGATTTGGGAGACTCCAACCTCCATCATTCAGTGGGGCTGAGTCAGAGGATGCCCAGGACTTCTTGAAAATGATCCCTTTAAAGTCGAACTCATGCAGTTTATGAGACAAATAAACGTCTGAATGGATCAAATTCCAGGCGCGCCACCAATACTGAAAGGACCAGATTCAAAGAAATACACCAGGTTCCGTTCAAATAGAGTGCAGCACTAGAGTTGTTCCCGAAGCGGTTCAAACACCGGAAGTGCCGAAGTATGACGGGACTTCTAATTCCCAAGAGCATATCACCACCTATACAATTGCGGTGAAGGGAAACAATTTGGCTCCGCTCTTGAGTCAGTTTTACTGAAAAATTCAGGGAGACCCTCAGGAAGGCGGAGTTGACCTGGTATTCACTCTTGCCCCAGCGTTCTATAGACTCATTTGAGGTGCTCGCAGATTCTTTCTTTAAGGCCCATGTCGGAGCCAGGAAGGTACAGTTCTGAAAGGCCGACATATTCAGGATTGCATAAGGAGAATCTGAATTGCTGCAGGAGTTCGGGACCGAATTCCAGAAGGAAAGGATGGTGATACCAGTTGTACCGGACGAATGGGCTATTGAAGCATTCACTAAAGGTTTGAGTCTGAGGAGTTCTGATGCTTCCAGAAAATTGAAGGAAAGTTTGCTTCATTTCCAGGAAACAACATGGGCAGATGTTCACAATCGGTATGAATCAAAGATAAGAATTGAGGATGATCAACTCGGCTTCCCGACATCAACCAAGGGTCGAGACCTGGATAAGAATAAAGAGAAGTCGAGAGATGATTTCGACTCAGATCGACAATCTTTAAGGCGTCGTTTTTTGCCCTATGAACGGGTCGAAAGATGCGGTGGACAATTTTGGTCCGCGGATAGATTCTCTACCGATAGAAGAACCGATCGTGGCCGAAATAATAGGTCATTGCAGGTTAACGAGACATCGAGTTCTTGAGATTCCTCCAATCCCAGGCTTTCTGAGTACAACTTTAACGTCAGCATGGTGGAATTAGTGTCGGCTATAAGGAACATGAAAGAGACACGATTCTCGAAGCCAATGAGATCTGATCCCAACCAAAGGGATCCTAATTTTTGGTGCAAATATCATGGGACCAACAGTCACCAAACAGGAGACTGTCGGCATTTGCCCGAGAGGGTGGCGAAATTACTGAAAAACGGCCATCTTAGATAATTTTTAAGCGAACGAGCGAAAAACAACTACAGCCACAATCGTGATAATGTAGAGCCTCCAAAAGCAGGAGAGGATCTCCCGCGCTTGACGATCGAGATGATTTTCGGGGGAAATAAGATTAATCGGTATTCGTGGGTAGCAAGAGACTCCGGAAGTCCCTGAGGAAGACAACACTTTCACGGAGGAAGACGCAGATGGATTGCTGCTGCCGCAAATGATGCATTGGTAATCACTTTAAATATCTTAGATTTTAAAATTAAACGTGTTTTGATGGACCCAGGAAGTTCGGCCAACATCATCCAATAGAGAGTGTTGGAGCAAGCCAAGCTCACCGGAAGCATCATTTCAGCCACAAAGCTCCTCGCCGGGTTCAACCTAACAAGTGTGACAACCCGAGGAGAGATCTTGCTACCCACGAATACCGATGGGGTGATAAAGACGACCCTTTTCGAGGTGGTGGACGAAGATATGGGCTATAATATTATCCTGGGGAGATCATGGTTTCAAGAAATGAAGGTTGTGCCATCAACATATCACCAGTTGCTGAAATTTCCAACTCTTGAGGGAATTAAACAAATAAGAGGCGACTAACCAGCAATAAGGGAGATAATGTGATATCAGTTTCCAGTAGCAAAGGGAAGGAGCATGCGACATAGCAATTATAGGAACTGGCGCTTTCTCCCGAGCCGAGCGAAGTTAGCCAGGGGAAGGAGTTGTCGAAATCCTATTAGGTACCATGATATTTTCAGGTACCAGAAAAAAACGGATGCAACAAAATCCAAGGCGGAAGAACTTGAACAAGTCGCGTTGTTCGAAAAATTCTTGGAGATGAAGATCCATTTATGGACAAGACTACACCCCGAGATCCAGTTTAGAATTGTTGAATTACTTTAACTTAATGTCGATTGCTTTGTGTTGTGACATGCGGATATGACAGGTATCCTGCCTGAAGTGGCCATGCACAAAATGATCTTAGGTTTAGAATTATTGAATTTCTTAAACTTAATGTCGATTGCTTTGCGTGGTCACATGCGGATATGACAGGTATCCTGCTAGAAGTGGCCATGCACAAATTGAGCCTGGATGCCAACATCCCTCCGGTAAGACAGAAAAATGTCATATTGCCGAGGTCAGGAATAAATTAGTCAAAGAAGAGGTAACTCGTTTGCTTGATATTGGTTCAGTCCGAGAGGTAAAGTATCCTGGCTGGCTAGCTAACGTAGTAGTAGTAGTACCAAAGAAGAATAATAAGTTTTGCATGTGCGTAGACTATAAGGATTTAAATAATGCATGCCCAAAAGACTCATTCCCATTGCCAAACATTGATCAAATGATTGATGCGACGGTCTGATACTAGTTAATGAGTTTCCTCAATGTTTACTCCGGGTACAACCGAATCAAGATGAACCCGAAGGATTAGGAAAAATATTGTTCATAACGAAATTTGGCACATATTATTACTATGTGATGCCATTCTGGCTAAAGAACACCGGAGCCACTTATCAACGACTCGTAAACAAACTGTTTGAGAAAAAAATAGGGAAAACTATGGAAGTTTACATAGATGATATCTTGGTTAAGTCTTTGAATGTAGGTGACCATCTAAAACACCTACAAGAGACCTTTGACATCTTAAGAAAACACAACATGAAGCTTAACCCCAAGAAGTGTGTGTTCGGGGTCAGTTCCGGTAAGTTCCTGGGTTTCCTCGTGTGGCAAAGGGGGATCGAGGTTAACCCCGATAAAAATAAAGCCATCGAAGATATCACGGACTAGCTATCAAGAGTACAAGAGGTTCCAAGGCCAATGGGGAGACTGACTGCTTTGAGCATATTCATTTCCCGATCTTCGGGAAAACTTCATCATTTCTTCGTGCTTCTCAAAAAGAAGAATAACTTTGAATGGACACCAGAATATCAGCAGGCTTTGAAGGATCTGAAAAGGTATTTATCAAGTCCCTGTTACTGTCAAAACCGGAGGACGGCAAACAACTACTGATCTACTTAGCGGTCTCGGAGGTAGCGGCGACTGCTGTTTTAGTCTGCGAGGACGAAGGTACGCAACCTCCTATTTATTATGTAAGTAAAATTTTTACGGGAGTAGAAAATCGCTACCCATATCTGGATAAATTGGCCTTAGCCTTCGTAGTCGTCGCTCGAAAGCTAAGGCCTTATTTCCAATGTCACCCGATAGCTGTGGTGACAACTTTTTTCCTTACAAAATATTTTTCATAAGCCTGAACTCTCAGGTAGGCTAGCCAAGTGGGCTGGCGAAATGAGCGAATTTGACATAGAATATAAGCCTAGGATTGCAATTAAGTCACAAGTTTTGACCGACTTTGTGGGCGATTTCAGTCTGGGACTTTTACCTTTGGCTACCAAAGAAGCAGTAATGGTATCGGAATCGACATCAGGAGTTTGTATCTTGTTCACAGACGGAGCTTCCAATGTGAAAAGGTCCGGGCTCGGCATAGTGTTAACCACGCCCTCGGGAGAAACCCTAAGGCAGGCCATAAGAACGGTTCCTTTGACTAACAATGAAGTAGAGTATGAAGTTTTGATTGCAGGGCTCGAATTGGCCTGGGGACCAGACTCCGAGGTCATAGAAATAAAATACGACTCCCGATTGGTAGTAAATCAGGTCTATGGGATCTTCGAAGCCAAAGAGGAATGCCTGCAACAACACGTAATGAAAGTCCAGGCTCTACTAGCTTCCGGGAATGGTCAATTATGCATATCCCGAGGGAAGAAAATGTGGAACCAGATGCACTAGCCAACCTTTGATCATCCACAGAGATGAAGGGATCGAAATTTGTTACGGTAGTACAGCTTATGCATTTGGAATTGGACGCAGACAACTATTACGAGGTAAACACGACAAATTTGGTTTGGGACTGGAGAAACGAGATTATTAACTATCTCAAGCACTGAAAATTGCTTGAAGATCCTCAAGCATCTCGGGAACTGCGCACTAAAGCAGCTCAATAAAGCTTCAAGAGGGGTCAATTATACATAAGTTCTTTCCAAAGCCTGTTGGCCCGATGTTTGGGAGCCTCCGAAACTACTTATGTTATGCGAGAAATCCATGAAAGGATCTGCAAAAATCATTCAGGTGAGGATTCCTTAGTGTTAAAATTAATTAGGGCAGGATACTATTATCCTCGGATGGAACAAGATGCCAAAGCTTATGTTCACAAATGTGATAAATGTCAACGCTACATACCATTAGTACATCGACCCGCAGAACCATTGCACTTGGTTTTGTCACCATAGTCGTTGATGAAGCAAGGAATAGATATCACCGGACCACTACCACCAGCCCCAGGTAAGGTAGGATTTCTTTTTATTTTAACTCACTATTTTCTAAGTGGGTTGAAGCAAGTCCTTATCAAAATATTGGCAAACATGAATGTCACGCCCCGAACCTGAGGAGCGAGACCGGCACCCGATGCCTCACTTAACCTAGCATACCAACTTGCGACTGAGAGACTCTGAACATATAATGTCATACTTTGGCCATGGGGCCACATTGCAAGACAATTTGCGAAGCAAAATATAGAACTGAATGGAAACTACCTTTAACTAAAAATCAATATAAAGCTAGGCTGACAAGGACGTCTTAACTACTACAGCTAACAAACCAACAAAATATACATACAAGGCCTACAAGCCCAACATACTACACTAACTGACATGATATGTCAACAAGCCTCTACTGATGGATGTACTGTGATCGGAATAAGACCCCGACCTACCCATAACATATATACATATATGTAGAAGATGTACACAAAACCCTAGACCCGGCAACTCCGAAGGACGTGGAGCTTACCGATCAGGCTGAACTCGGGCAACACCCACTGAGGAGGTCTACCCGTCTGTCTATCTGAACCTGCACGCATGAAATGCAGTTCCCCCAAAAAAAGGACATGTTGGTTCCCCAAGTGCACACAAGTATACGTGGCCGTCAAGTAATAAAGTGACTCGAAAGTCGGATGTCGAACCCACAGAGACTTAGATTAATCGTTAGCTAAGCAAACTAAAATCAATTTACTATCCAAGATGATCAAACATTTAACTTTTCTATTACAACTACAATTGCGAAATTTAAACACGTAACCAAGGGAGATATAGAGTCCAGGATTGTGGTCGGTTTATCAATCCTACTGAGTTCGTAAGTACACCTATTAATCCAAATTATCTATGATTGCTAGTTGACCAGATCGTTTATATAATAGCATGTTCCAGCAATACTATCCGTCTATCCATAATATATCAACCCTATATTCCTATGGTTTGAATCTATCATGAACGAATATAATACGATATTCAACTAAGCAAGACTGTTAGGTATATTCCTATCCTAACCGCAAAATCTTTCCCCGAGCCACGGGTTAAAAAATAAGCTCTCTCTAATTCTACTCTAATCTAAACACGGCTTTCCCAAGCATAGCATAGATAGTAAATAGAACTCAACTGCTGGCAAAACAATTAAGCAATTATGCACAGAATTGGAGAAACAACCAAAGATGATAACTCGAATTAACGGTAATATAATTAATAAACTTCAATATTCATGACAACCACAACCCTAGAACGTGAAGTTTAGTTCCACATAGATATGATAGCAAAACAACAAATCATCAAGAAAAAGTAAAGATTACTAAGTTTGATGGAAGAAAGATAGAATCTGATGAATTCCGGCCTCCACGGCGGCTCCGTGCTCTCCCTGTGTCTAATCTCAGGTCTCCTCTCCAAAAATGTTGTTTAATGACTATTTATAAGTGTAGGAAAAAAATTTAGACGAAATAACCAAGTCCAAAACAAAAAAAAATAAAAAAAACTTGAAACCCGGAATACGCGTCGCGAACCTTAACGCGAGAGAAACTCCTCGCGTCGCCTGCTTCTTTGCTGCTTCACATTATTGCGTTAAGTGTTTGCAATCAAGTATAATTATTGTCTATTGCCTCCACGTATCCATTTCTCCAAGGTAATGACTTTCTTTCCTTTCTTTATTTTTTGTTTTACTTCATCCCATCATTGTCCCATAATGTCCAGTCATTAGATATTCATGACCCAATCATTATTGTATAAAATACACCGCAAAATCTTTACTTTACTCCAATTTGATCTCCAAAGTATCTACACATAAAATAAATTCAATTAAGCACAAATATAACACCATTTAGCATTAAAGCACCAAAATAGAAGGTAAGTAATGCACTAAAAAATACATAATTATGGCCAAACATCACTACCCCACACTTAAACGTTGCTCGTCCTCGAGTCAACCCCACACTTTATATTTACCACATTTGAAGCACACTACACCAATGACCATGGTTGATAGCAACAATTAAACTCTAGCATATGAAATCACATACACTTTCCTTTTCTTATGCCATACTTCACAAATATTCACAACAAAGATAACATGCTCCTAACAATCCTAGCCTCAAAAACAAACTCAATGTCACAGTGCACTCATGGCTTGAACACCCAACATCATAGAGAGAAGTCTAATAACGTTATATATTCCTTGTGAAACCATGTGCCCTCACAACAAGAATAAGAGAGTAAGTTGAATCCATACATTTAAATCAAATGCTCAAATATATTTTATGAACTCATATATATCAAAAAAAAATCTCTCACTCTCACAAAAGAAGTCACATGCATGCAATTGGCACCATAGGCTTGCCGTTAATATAAATCTCTACTCATGTAGGCTCACTTGATCTAAAATCAATTAGAACTTTTTTATGGTTGTAATGTGGGCTAAGGGACGGGTAGGATATATTTTAGGAATAGTGGCTAATCCTCCTAAGCACTTTAGCACATCACATGATAAACTTTAAGCGCATAGTTTCTCAATCCACTTTAATTTCTCAACTTCAATCACTCCCAACAATGTTCCCTTTTTCTTTAGGCACTACTTTAATCCATACCCACTAGCAAGAACAAGATATCAATTTATTCATCTAAAGATTTTTTCTTTTTTCTCTTTTGCAATTTTCACTAGTGGTGTATTCTTTTACAAAATAAGTGCACCTTTTTTTTTCTTTTATTGGTTCCACTCAAAAGCCACCCCACACTTAGTCCCTTCTTACTTCTTTTAGCGCTCATTTTACAATTAAAGTGCTTTAAGAATTAAAAGGATCAAAACAACGTCAATTAAGAACAAAAAGGATATAGTCTTGTAATGTGGGTGCCAAAATAAAAGTCTATAGGCTCAAAAGGGTTAACTACGGATAATTTTATTTTTGATAAGCATTTAAGCTCATAAAAATCAAAGAAAGCCTAAAATCATTTTTTTTAAACTGAGCATCAACTAAATTTTTTCTTCAACTCACATACCGGGCAAGTTCTAGACACAAGTACAACATATAGACTACACAAAAGTCTCACCACACATGGCACATGACTCACTAAGGACGGTCCCATTACGACTCTCAACAATGCAAGTATTCACATAGCCACGAGATATTAAGCGTTTAGCACAAAGTGAACAATAGTCAAATAAATGAGACATAGGTGTCACAAAACATGCTATCCAAATAACCAAGGCATCATAAACACTTTTAGCACATAGGGAAGATACTACGCATGTCAAAGCCTAAATATGCTACTATCGAACAAGTCAAGGGCGCCTAGGAATATAATCTTTCTTCCTTCATTTATTCCCTAAATTCTAATCTACTCTAAAAATAAAAATAAAAATAAAAGGAAAACCTACTACTCGGTTCAAACTACATCCCATGGAAAAGAACCGAGGCACAAAGAAAAACTACGGGGGATTATTGCTACCTAAAGAAAGCTAAAAAGACATATTGAATTTTTGTTTAGACTTTAATCCCTCAAGAAAACTATCTGGGAGATCCATCGTCAGGAAAAGTCCAATTTTTCTACCTTTTTTTTCAATTTTTCTTAAGAGCTACTAAAATACTACATAACTACGAAAACAAAAATAAGAAGTTAGCATTTTTCTAACCTACTATTACTAATTATCTACAGAAATTCTCCCACCCCACACTTAAAGAAGTGTAGTGTCCCCGATGCGCAAATAAAGTAAAACAATAACGAAGGTGGACAAGAAACTCCCTGAAAGGCCAAAGGCTGAAGCAATCACGGTTCACGGGGTACATAGAGTTCCCCCAGGCATGGTCCTTTGTGTGGGTACCTCACACTAGTTCCAACCATCTGGTTCGCTTTTGCACTCGTCCAATGCCTTTGCTTCCTATGCTTATAATCCTACAAAACAAAAATAGACATTTTAACAATAATAAGATAAAAATAAATATAAAAGAAAGCAATAAAGATGGGTTGCCTCCCAACAAGCGCCTAATTTAACGTCGCGGCACGACTTGAACCACTTTTCTCGAACTTATGAATTGTACCCCTAATTTGGCTTCAAGCTTTCTGTTATGCTCCCTGGGCGGCGAGACAACTTTAATTGGGCCAAGCAACCGATATCGTGTTTTACACTTTTTGGCCTTCTGATGAGGTATGTAATTCTGTCTCTCTGGAACGACGAATTCAAGAATGTAGCCACCCCGTTCCTTATCCATTGGCTCATCCCAAGTCTCAGATGACTCGATTCCCATGTCATCATCTAAACACAATGTTGAAAAATGTATGGAATGAGGACCAATACGCCCTAACTCTAGAATTGTGTTACTCTTTACATCCTCATATTTACGTGCACTAGACTCTTCAAATATAATATTATCCACTTCCTCGCATCACTCTAGTGTACTTTTCTGAACATGGGCATCATCAACAAACATATGCTTGAATGATTGACTCTCAACTTTTAGCTCCTCAATTTGGCGTATAAGCTCCTTTTTAACTTCACACAACTCATTATTATTTTGTTGGGCGTTAGACGCATCAACCTTTGCAATCAATTGAGCTCCCAAGTCGTGAATAGCAGTGCCAATTTTTTTGATCTCTTGTCCCAATTCAGCTCTTCCTTCTTTTAAGTCTTTTATCCCATCTATAATTTTCTCACATTGAGCCTCATATATTTTCAATCTTTCAGCTTGTTCCACCAGCTAAGTTTGATTCAAAATCTCCTCTTTTTCAAAAATTTTCTCTTGCTGGTACTCGCTCTCTTCATTCAATTCTTCCATATTGGCCTTCATTCTTGTGATTGTTGCCCTCATTTTTTCCATATCTTTTGTGATTCATCCTGTTTCTTGCTACTTGCCTCAGAATACTCCTAACATATGCATCACGTTCCATATTTTGCACTTCATTGCCCCTATCAAACTCACAAACACTGTTAGCAATATCATAATAAGGGCTCAGAGAAGGATGAAAATAATTAGGACAACTATCTCAATGGCCATCTTGACCACCACACATATTATAAATATTCCACTCAAAGGATTGAGATTGTGCGCACAACTCGCTCCGGAGAATATTCTGACAATTTTTCCACCAGTGGGGTCCTCCACAATATGGACAAGGATCATCAAAATAAGAATAACCATCATTCGAACAATTTGCATTCCAAGATGCCATGTTAAAGTAAGTAAAAGAAAAAAGAAATACTAACTAAATAAGAAAATTAAAAAATTGAACATAAATCAATTAAAACCTTAACTTAGATAAACAATTAGTAATTAAATTCCAAGCAACAACGCCAAAAACTTGTTGGTTCCGCAAGTATATGCAAGTATACGTGGCTGTCAAGTAATAAAGTGACTCGAAAGTCGGATGTCGAACCCGCAGAGACTTAGATTAACCGTTATCTAAGCATACTAAAATCAATTTACAATCCATGATGATCAAACGTTTAAGTACACCTGTTAATCCAAAATTATCTATGATTGTTAGTTGACCTGATCGTTTATGTAGATACCGTGTTTGTCACACCTCCTTTTTACACACCCCGAGAGGGAGTATAAGGTGTTTTTCCACTTTAAGTGATATTATTCGAAATGAGATTATTTATTTATTAGAGTCGCCACTTGGGATAGTTTATTTGGTGTCCCAAGTCACCGGTTTATTTTTAAATCCCAAATCGAGGAAATTAGACTTTCCTTTTGAAGTCTGCGAACCAAAAATTCTACGTAAGGAATTCTGTTAACCCGGGAGAAGGTGTTAGGCATTCCCGGTTCCGTGGTTCTAGCACAGTCGCTTAAACTATTATAATTGTCCTATTATCTGATTTTAATACATAGCCTATGGTTTAATTTAACTTATTAACCGCTCTTAATTAATTTTAGGAAGATTCAACGTTATCTAAAACACATCGTGAACCACGCCACATGAAATGCACCCGCGGTCCACGATACATTTTATTTAACGTTATTGAGAATTGGAGTTGGGTCACATGAAATGCACACCCGAATTTAGATAAATAAAGGAAATCAATTTAAATAGCGCGACTAAAGCAACTACGTACTTTCAAATTAATAACAAGGTTTGCGAGGGCCATGAAAAATTCAACTGATAGCATACCTCAATTTCTAAAATAGTTAAATATAATTAATTGAGGGCCATGGGTTTTTTATTTGGTATGACACTGTTGATACCCAATTTTTTCCTATGTATTTTCATACTCAAAAATACTTTCAAAATAGCATGTGTATGCATATATAAGCATGCTCACGAGTTTTGGTACTTTTCCCAAATTCTAAGATTTTTGAAATTAATTTAGTGTCTATTTTAACGATGCAAAATCCAATAATTGCTCCCAGGATTATCATTTTGGGAATAAATTATTTATATTCTCATATTTACACCAAAGTATAATTAAGGTGATTTTCTTGCATATTTTTATAAATTTATTTGATAGTTTTTTAAGCTAAATGGCATAAAATTGTAATTATAGCCTATTTTGCGATTAATAAGCATTTTACGATTATAAAATTATTCCTAGTATTTTCAGATTAATTTTATATATTATTAATTAGTTCAGTATTTTTAATTTATTTTTAAAATCAGTTTAATTATTTTATAGAAAATTAAAAGGGGAGAAATTGGTTATTTAATATATAGCCATTTCCAATTGCAATTGTAGCCTCAATTGACCCCTATTCCACCTAAATTAAACGACCCAATTTCATTTTTAAAACCGACCCCTTGACCCAATTTATAAACCCGTCCGATTTTCTTTAAATCCTGGTCGTTGATCATTTTGATCAACTGCCATAACTCATTCTTTCCTTTTTTAATCTCCTAACCCCCTAACCGTAATTCATTTAACCAAAGACAGCCACCCTCCTCTCCCAAATCCTCTCTAGCCCCCTCCGAAACCCTAACCCTATTCCACCAATCCCCGTCTCATTTCCACCGGAATCCATGGCAATACTGGCCATGGGTGGCCCGTGCTCGCTCTCCCTCACCACTAACTTAAGCTATTCAAAGATTGGAGGCCTCACTTCCATGGTCTCCTTTAGATCATCCTCAGATCTACAAGATCCATGGCCTCTCCGGCCATTTTTCGGCATGTTCAAAGCAATATGAGTCTGTCCGACCCAGGATACGACTTTCCTCAAGACCTTCTCATTCTAGGGTCTTCTCTACCATTTTTAAGCCTTCTAAGGTTCTATACTCGTTCATTTCTTTTAGATCTGTGACATGCTTGGTCCTTACTTGACGTTTTAAGGGGTTTCCCCAAATTTTCTTTCTCAAAACCGTTCAAATCCAATTTTTAGGGTTTCTGGAAAAAGTTTCTTTAAAATGTTTTCTGACTCTTTTGCTCTCTCTTATGTGTGTTTATACTCGCTTGTTTATTTCTTATTATGCTCAAGTTTGTTTTCTCATTTCGATTTTGCAAGATCTTTTTGCTGTTCCTTGTTCACATGTTAACTAGGTTGTTTGTCCTTTACTCTTTGCTATGTGTTCTTGCTCTTTGATTTTGTTTCACTTTACTAAGTTTCGTTGGTATTCCTGCTAAGTATTGCTCTTACATACTTTGTTTGAACTTCTGAGATCTGTTTTGAATTCCAAGATTTTCTCAAGCATGCCTTTGAATCAATGTGTTTGCTATCGCGTATGTTTGCCTCTCTCATTGATTTCTCACCTCTAGTTCTATTTGAAACCCTAAAATTTGGGGGTTTCTCTTTGGGTAGATGGCACTAGAATTTCACTTTGGAACCCTAGGTTTCCAGACTCACGGTGAGCTTGTAATCGAACTCAAATCCTACTTGCCCATGATTCTGAAACTTTCACTGTTAGACTCTTCTTTTGTTTGAACTGTATGCTTTTTATATGAGAAAAACTTCCCTTCCAAAATATTTCACCAAGGATTGATTTTGAAATCCCTTTAATCATGCTAGTGATTCACCACTGATTTCTTTCGATTGAACCCCCTTTTTTCTTTTTTTTTCTTTACCCTACTGGCTGTTTATTTTTGATCCTTTTGTGTGAAAATCCTAAGCTTGCAATGCTTTCCTTAAAATTCTTGGTCTTGTGTATTTCTTCTGGGATTCTGTACCAACGTTTGAATTATTCTTTCCTTAATTACCTGAGGTTCTTTGTGAATTACAATAGGATCCGGGATCCTTTTGACTAATTTTCAAACTGATACCTTATTTTTACTTTATAAAGAACACTAGTATTCCATCTTTCCTTAATTACCAACTATGTATTTGACCCTATTTGTGCACTACATGATTTCCTTACCTTAATCGAGCCTTAGTAAACTGATTTCTTCTCCTTATTTCACCTCGATTAGCCGTTTGACCTAGACCCCCTAATTAAAGGAGTCTAGTTGTCTTAATTGATACTAATTGATTGGTTTCTATGTTTGTGCACTCTTTGCCTGCCTTACTTGTTTTCAAAAAACTATATAAGGACCTAGTCCTCCCTCTTTCTATCATAAGGGAATTCTCTCATAATCAGAAACACACGAAAATACACCACTCACACACTGAACTCACTTTTCGAGCAATACTGTTTTTCTAATCCTGCTTTACTTGAGACCTTTTGGAACTGCTGTTTGCAATTCGGCTTTTTCAAGGCTACTTTTGCTTACTTATTTTCTTTGAAACTGGTATGTTCTTTGTTTAAATATTCTGCTTCACCCCCTATGTGTTTACTTTACAGCTTCAGGCTTCTTGTTTACTTTATTGCTTACGTGCTCTAATTTGTGCTTCATATCTCTTTTCTTTGCTTCTATTTCTGTCATGGATCCCTATCCCTATTCCCTTCTATGTGCTGAGTTACGGTCTTGGCCTGACAGTATCCTAATTACTGCCCAGGCCATGACTTGATCCACAATGGATCCTAACTCTCAATGTTTGGCTAGCAGGCTGGTCAGAGGTGTGCCAACATCCCAATTGCTGGGCATAACCACCAGCCTGCCGTGTCTCTCCTTGATACCCTTCCCCCTATGCACTTACACTTACTCTTAGATTCTAAGTTATGCCCCTCTCTTATGAGCCTTGCTTTAGGACCCTGAGTTCCCTCTGAACTTGGACATCTGGGAGCTGGCCTTTCCACACCGCACTATGCTCTTGATTCTGAAATGTTTTTGGGGTGTAAGCACTGCCCGGAGTCCCTTTGAGACTCTTGGGAACTTTGACACACTCCAAATATGAGAAAGTCTTTTGGAAGTCTGATCCTGGAAGTTGGTTTATCTCCTATTGTTGGACTTTGAGTCTGAATTAGGCTGATTAGATGTAGCTGTAACCGCTGATGTAATTTTTTTTACTTTCTTTTTGATACATTCGGTCTGTAATAACTATTGGGGATAAGGTATGGGAATGAATGCATGTAAAGGGTAGAAAACATGCCTATAGGGTCTTTTATAATTCTGCATTTTTGCGCTTAGAAAGCATGCCTATAGGATCTTTTATAATTCTGCATCTTCTGCTCTTAGAAAGCATGCCTATAGGATCTTCTATAATTTCTGCATTTCTGCATGTAGAAAACCTGCCTATAGGTCATTCACAATTTTTGCACTTCTGCATTTGGAAAACATGCCTATAAGTTTTTCTACGCTTCTGCACTTCTGCATTTCCGCATTTTAGAGATCATGCCAATAGGTTCTTCATATAAAATCATGCCTTAAGTTTTTCTGCATGTACACACCATTAGGCAAACAATCTTAGGCTTAATAATAACCAATTCATTCTAGATATCAGGTCTATAGGACTCTTGCATTTATACAACTAGTTTTTTTTTAAAACCAATGATGCTTAGAGATCATGCCAATAGGAGCAAATTAACTGAATCGGTTTGCGTTTTGAATCTAGAATCAGTCATAAGTCTGCAGATCTTTGTTGATAAAACCAGCAAACCTCCTCCTTAAAATCAATATACTCCCATTGTTAGATATCCTGCCTATAAGTTTCACCTAGGCAAACCAATAGGTAATTGATTAACTGTATCAGTTCTGATAACTACATCTAGTCAAGGCTAATTCGGACTCCTCATTTGAGAAATATGTGATGAATCAGCCTATCCTACGCATTAATTTAATTAATGACCTAACCAGTATCTGAAGTCATGCTATGTATTTGCATTTAAGTGAGGAGGCCTGTCTGAGCCCTAATTGTTGTTTGTCTCCCCCTATTTGACTATATGTTTTGATTGTCGCCTAGATTTTTATCCTTTCTTGAACTTCTGAAAAGCCCCAATTCCCTTCCCTTTAGGACCTAGTTCCAATGCCTCCGGAACTTATAGGATCGGGACGGGTAATAGCATGCAATAAGTAACGATACCATTCCGCGCTTCAATACCTTAACGGGGTGGGAAGGGTAGATATGGAGATGATGATCACGCGATAACACCATGCGTACGATTGGCTACCGGTGTTGTGTGGAAGATCCATGTATTTTACAAACCTAGGACCACCCTTCCTTTATGTAATTATTTTAGATTGACAATTTTCAGTTCTTTAAAATTCTGCATTTTGTTTCAGTCATTAAAATTTCCCCTTTAATTTTTGCACTGTCCTCTTCTTCTAAATAAAATTTTCTGCTCACCCACTTTTGTATCTGATTGTTTATAATCATTATTTGGTCCCTTTTTTTGCACTTAGACATTCTTTCAAATAACTAGGAAATCACCTATTCAAAATTTCAGCATGCTTAGTAACCATTATACATATCTACTCGAGGTCCTTATGTGAAATTATCTCGTATGCTTACTTGCTTTAAAGTCACAATTGTAGCATGGCCGGGAACCACACTAGTGGATCTTGAGGGGTGCCTAACACCTTCCCCTCGAGATAATTTCTAGCCCTTACCCAAACTCTGGTTTTCCAACTCAAACCCTTCTTAGTGTCCTAATGCACTTAATCATTAGGTAGCGACTATTCAAACTCCAAAAACCAATTCCCAAAAGGGAAAGGAGTTGTTCGCCCAAATGTCGTAAACCCGATTTCGCCTTTTAAAAGGAAAATGGGGGCATCGACAGGCACGCCTCGAATTATTCTATTAAAAGGGTTTCTAAATTTAGTTTTGAGGGCCATAAATTATATATTTGGCTAATATGGAACACCTCAAACTAATTAAAAGAAACTAATTAATTAAATGCTAAGAGAATTTGTTGTTTCAAGTGACTGGTTCAAGCTAAACTTGATCATTAAAAGACCGACATTAAAATAAGACAAGTATTCATTTATTAGGAGGGGCCTAAGCTAGCCCAACTGCTATTTGAGCAACCCGTATCAAAGTGAAAGAAAAGTAAATGGGCTCGAAACGCAGGCCCAAAAGGGCTGGGAATGCAAACCTCCCCATTTCAAAATGGATTTAAAATCCTAGCCCAAAAGGAAAACCAAATCTCTTAAAATAGGGATGAGGACGGACTCGAGATCGAATCCCTGTAGCTTGTAAAAAAGCACTTCAACATCAGATCTAACAACGGGGGCCTGATTGGCTTTCAATAATACACAGCTGTAGAGTAATCATATTTAAATCAGTCCTCAGCTAACTCATAGACAATTGTGAGATTTAAACCTCAATTAAATCCCTCTTCAACACATACAATAGTAAATCAACCTTATGAGACTGTCATGTGAACAATTCTGCATTTAAACATTATTACCATTCACACAATTGGTCTTACTATCAAAACATAACCAGTTTTCACTTCAGTTTTTCATCAGAATACTTGACAGGATTTCAAAACATATGCATATGCTTGGTAACATGGATTCAACTGGAAATTCTCAATCAAATCCCATGTATCAATCAGTAAATCAAGCGAGATTTCTAAATCCTATATCGACTTCTTCACACTTAAATAAAAGAAAAAACCAGCAGTCCCCATATTTAAATAATATTCCAATCCTTTTACAAACCAATCAGCTAAATTAGAGTATCTACCTAAAGCTTTCAAAACTCAAGGAGAACTAGCAACAAAAATGATCAAATGTACACATAACAGGAAACTAAACTAACTGCAGAATCAACTAGTTTCAGGAGTGCAGAAAATAGCATTTAATAAACTGATGTTTCATAGATTTTCAGCTCAATCAAATAGCTTCATGTTCTTCCATTTCACACGTCAAGGAAGTGTAGTGAATACCTGGTTACAGTAGCAAAACAACAAGGGAAAATAAGCTGTAAGTTTAAGAAGAGACAGCAGCAGCAGATTCAATTCAGCAAACCAGCAAACAACCAAGCTTGAAAACCAATTTTAGACTCGAAAATGACCTAGAAGTTCTTTGCAACTTTCAAATACTAGAACAAACAGGAAGCTGAACCAATTTTTCACCAGAAATTGCAAAGGATTTCAGTATTTGAAAACTCATCCGTTTTTTTAAATTTTCAGTGTTTTTAGTCTCTAAAATCTGACTTGAGAGTGAAGTAACAGGCCTTTTATAGAGGCTCCTTAGGGCAGTAGAGAATGGCTGAGATTTTACCTATTGCCCCTTCTCCAACTTTCGTTTTTGCTAGTTAATCCTTGAATTTTTAACTTGTTTGCTAGGTCAGTCACTTTTCCACCTTCCAGGAAATTTTCTAAGTCAGTTATGAGAGATTCCCTAAACTAAAAATCATATACTAACCTTGTAACCCCTGCTATTTACCCTTAAGACCACATGGGTCAAATTGAACCAACAAACAAAACCTGGGCTTTACCAAACCCGGACTGACCCCCTTTCTTTGGGTTTCTGATTTGCAGAACTCAAATCCAGTTCAATAACTCAAAATAATCCCACCCAAAATTCAAGCCAAAAGGGGTTGCAAACCAGACAAAATTCGAAATGAAACCAGAACAAAAGAAAAAGAACTTATTAAAACTAAACATGAGAATTAAATCAAACGCAACTAAACATGCTCTCATTCTAATCATGCAAGAAAGTGATTCAAAAAATACAAAATAATAAAGAAAAGAAAAGATGAAACAGAAGGAGATGAAGATGAGGACTGAAAATAACAAAACGAAGACGAAGAGAGAATTGAAATACTTATAATAACAGGCAAAAAATGACTCGAATGGACCTCCGACATTCCGATTTCGAGCCTAAATTGGTATTCATCGTGGGTTCTTATTGAAAACCAACGAAAAACAACAATTTCGACCCTAAACCAACATCGAAGCTTGAAAAAAAATTGGGAGATTTTGTTTTCCTTTTCTGCCTTCTTAGATCCGAAATTGGCTCCGTTTGGTGTTGATTTGAAGGAATATGGTGATGGCTTGGGGGTCAGGGGTGAGTGAGGGTTATGTGGTGTTTATTTGGGGTTGATTGGAGTTCTATCGCCGGAAATAATGGCGGAAACTCTTCAGGCGACGCTAGGGTTTCATGAGAGAGATGAGAGACAGAAGTAGATGAGTTTGGACTGGGTTGTCTCTAGGGTGTTCGGACCGTTTCATGTAAAAATGGGGGAAGTGATTTGGGCCATTGGATGAGCATAGACGAAGGGCTGGGATTTAATTTAAGTAGGGAACTCCAAATGGTGTCGTTTGGTTGATAAAAGGGGCGGACCGGGTTAAGGCGTGATTGGGCCGGATCTGAATTGGTCTTGAGGGAGGAAATCATTTTGGGCTGGGGAAATCTAATTAAAATGGCCCAAAATTAGACTTCTTTATTTCCTTTTCTTTTCTCTTTCAATTTCTAATTTTCTATTCTTTTCAAATTAAAATAAAAACCTAAATTAATTCTTAAACTGAATTAACTTACCAAATTAGATTAATCACTCGTCATAGTATTTACAATAATTAATTAAATCCTAAATTTAAAGAACAACTATAAAATTCAGTATTAAAGAGTTAAAATACAAAATGAACTATTTTTGTGATTTTCATATTTTATAAAACAACTAATTTACTAATTAATCTAAAAATGTAAATTAAATCCTAAATGCAAATGCAATGTATTTTTGTATTGTTTATGAATTAAATAAAATTAAACATGCACAAAAAAAATGCAAATAATTAGAAAAAATTCTACAATAATTCCTAAAATAACAAACAATTAAAAGAAAAATCTAATTCTTTGGGGATTTTGTAGGAGTAATTTATGTGGGGCAAAAATCACGTGCTCACAGTGTTCCCACAATACTATCTGTATATCCATAATATATCAACCCTATATTCCTAAGATCTTGAATTTATCATGAACGAATATAATACAATATTCAACTAAGCATGATGTTAGGTATATTCCTATCCTAGCCGCGAAATCTTTCCCCGAGCCACGGGTTCAGAAATAAGCTCCCTCTAATTCTACTCTAATGTAAACACAGCTTTCTCGAGCATAGCATAGATAGTAAATAGAACTCAACTGCTGGCCAAACAGTTAAGCAATTATGCACAGAATTTGGAGAAACAGCTAAGGATGATAACTCGAATTAACGATAATATAATTAATAAACTTCAATATTCATGACAACCACAACACTAGAACGTGAAGTTTAGCTCCATATAGATATGGTAGCAAAACAACAAATCATCAAAAAAAAGTAAAGATTACTAAGTTCGATGGAAGAAAGATGGAATATGATAAATTCTGGCCTCTACGACGGCTCCGTGCTCTCCCTAGGACTAATCTCAGGTCTCCTCTCCAAAAAATAGTGTATTATGACTATTTATATGAGTAGGAAAAAAACCTAGATGAAATAACCAAGTCCAAAACCAAAAAGGAGACAAAATAAGCTTGAAACCCGGAACACGCGTCGCCACGCGAAACGCACGAAGCATCTCGTGTCAGGCCTCGCATCGCAAACCTTAACGCGAGAGAAACTCCTCGCGTCGCATGCTTTGTTACTTCACATTATTGCCTGAAGTGTTGCAATCAAGTATAGTTATTTGTCTATTTCCTCCACGTATCCATTTCTCCACGGTAATGACTTCCTTTCCTTTCTTTATTCTTTTGTTTTACTTTATCCCATCTGTTTACCGTGAAAATGGTAATTACAATTAAATTTGATTACGGGACTCTAAAAATACGTGATCTATTTTTATGCCGGTTGTTAAGCAGTTGATGCTATGTATGTGAGACTTAGAAACAAAATAAGAGTTAAAGATAAGGTGATGATAAAACCGATAGATTAACAATCGGGGCCTCGAGCTTGTCGATTCAGGGCCTCGAGGTCAATTCCGAGGCTCGACTGTGAGCTATCGAGGGTAATCGAAGTATGACTAACAGTTATGATAAAATCAAAGAAAGCTCTTTATGGCCAATGATAAGCAATAAACGATGAAACACTNGGGCTTGAGTGGAAATTGGGCAAAGGTCCGAAAATCAAATTAAAAGAGGCTATATGTTAAATACCCAATTAATTTGATAAAATAATTTATAAAAATAGCTAATAAATGATAAAAAAAATGCTATTTATGAATGGAAATGATTTAAAATAATTATTATAAAAATATAAAAGGACATTTTCTGTTTAAATAATGTAATTATGCATATAAGGGCTATTATTGCAAAGTTATTGCAATTATAGCCTAAAGATATAAATATATTTATGCATAAAATAATTAAAGCTTTATATAAATATAAATGATAAAAATCAAGTACTACATCATTAAATTATTTATGATGTAGTTAGTAANGGGGGAAGCTGAATGACACCCTGATTTGGGTTCAGAATAGCCCACTAGACTTTGTCAGTCCTAGCCGCGTGCCTTGGGAACTCCCCATTTCTACCATAGCCGGGGCCAACATTATCTCAAGGTCGAGCATCGACGTACCTCGAGGAAGGAAAACTCGACCATAGTCTCGTAGCCTCGAGCCTTCGCGATGATCTTCCCAGGTACCTTGAATACGTGATATCAGACCCTCCAATTCTACCGTATACAGATAGTCCCTGCACTTCGTAGAGTAGAGAGACAAGAAACGACTTTGACAACCATCTTTCCGAATTTCCTGTGATACTATCATACTGATGGTGTAAGCCTTTGTGATAACCGAAATGCCCTGTCAATCCACTTTTCCAGAATTATTCACTACACTGTCGACCTTTATTCTTCAGAATAATAATATCGTCGTCAGTCCATTTTTCAAAAACGTATTGATTGCCCTTGCCGATACGTCTTACAAGGACATCAATGGGGCCGCCAGTTACATTGCCATCCCCTATAAAAGGGGACCTCCTGGAACCACTTCTTTATTCAAGTGTTCTCAGATTAGTCTTTTGCCCTTCTCTTCTCTTTATCCTTATCCATTGTTATTTTCCATGTTTGAGCCCTGCGGTCTTAGGGCCGTATGACGGCGTTTTCATCAGTCATGTCGCGGCCCTTTCCTAGGGCTTTCTCTTGCTGAGCGAGATTACACCAACTTGTTGTTGTTGTTGTTGTTATTACTGCTGTCGTCGTTGGCTCGAGTTGGTGAGACAGGGAGGTCGATCTATTCCGTTTTGGGAAGGTGTTTGGACTATACACCGCTGCTCATGAGGGCGTTCGGACTATACACCGCTGCTCACCCTCCTATCCCAGCCTGGTGTGGCACTTCACCCCCTTTGCTTCCCATGGGGTGAAGTGGTACCTCTGGCCGGTAGCTTGCACAGCACCATGTCCCAAGAAGTGGACTCAAAGTAGCCGTGCAAGCAAGGCCGATGCCCGCCAAGTCTTCTACCGGGTCGTGATCTTCCTGGCCTGGGTAGAGCCTTTGTTCTTTGGCGGGCTATGGCATTTTTTCATCCATTTCTGCTCCTCCCACTTTCCTCTTCTTCATCTTCTCCTTTGAAGATGCTACTTTGGGAGACCGAGATGGGACCGTTGAGGAAGCGACGCTTGAGTATACTGCCACCGTGCGTGCTTCCTGGAGAATAGGCTAGGCTCTAAGCTCTAATCATATATGTACACCTTTTTGTTTTTTTGTTTCTGTCTAAGGACCCTCCATGGGCTTTTGCAACCATATGTAAGGACCCCTCGTGGGCTTTTGTAATCAAGTGTTTATGAATACAAAGATGTTTCCCCAATTTTTTCTCTGATGTTCGCTATGTTACCTTTTACTTGCGCTTATGGAAAATCTGAATGCATGATTCCACCGGTCGGTGTCGATATCGAGCCTAGGTGGAAGTATATTTCTCTAACCTTTGATTGATTAATACGGCTCCCCGTGGAACCCTTTGCCTTTCCTCGGACCAAGCCTGGATTGGACCGATAAACTTGGGTCGTCGGGACCCTTACTTCTGGTTGAATGGAAGTAACGCTTCGAACCTTTAGATTTTCGAGAGCGGTTTTTAGGCCTTGCAATAATCTTCGAGGAATGGAGACTATCTTTGGACTTTCGAGAATAGTCCCCGAGTGGGGTTTGCTCAGACTCGGGCCATCTGGAAGTTTGTTTTGATCTTATCGTAAATAGCCTTATGGCGTTGCAGGTATTTTACCCGAATTTAGGTGGTACCCCATGATCAAGCCCATATGGGCGGAGCTTAAATGCTTATTTCCTTGGAGCCTAACTTCCTTTTGATGGAGGTCCTCGAGGTCGGGTACCACCTCGGGACTTGCGGTGATGCCGTTGGCTCCTTAGAGCCTAACTTCTTTTTGATGGAGGTCCTCGAGGTCGGGTACCACCTCGAGACTTGCGGTGATGCCGTTGGCTCCTTAGAGCCTAACTTCTTTTTGATAGAGGTCCTTGAGGTCGGGTACCAAATCGGGACAGGTGAGGATGTTGTTGGCTTCCTGGAGCCTAACTTCCCTTTGATGGAGGTCCTCGAGGTCGGGTACCACCTCGGGACTGGCGATGATTACATTGGCCTCTTGGAGCCTAACTTCCTTTTGATGGAGTTCCTCGAGGTCGGGTACCGCCTCGGGACTCGCAGTGATACGGGGATCTCCGTTCCCGAGACCTTACATGGCATCGCCTAATGTACGATATGGCTGCAAAGCTATCGAGGCGATTACGCCAGCGTATCTTCCCGAAGCGATATCGATTAGCGTTTTTTGATTGTCTCTTGAGGTAGGTGGACCGTCGCCGTTTTTTCCACATATATATATATATATATATATATATATATATATATATATATATATATATATATATATATATATATATATATATATATATATATATATATATAGGGCTGTTTTTCGTCTTTTGGAGATCCCACCCATCTAAGTAGTTACCCTTCTTTTCCAGCGTTAAGCCTTTCATCATTTCAGTATCAACGTACTCGCACCGACTCCTTGCTTTAGTTCTCTAAGTTTGCCGTCGCCATGACTGTTACATCGGGGTCTGTCGGGCAGAGAGGTGAGAGCTCTGCCCCCGGTATTCGGGACCAACGAGAGCATACCTTGAAGATTACTTCTTTGTTAGGAGAAGAGCATCTTCGGTTAGTGAGAAAAGACTGCGGCTGGGGGGAGAAAGTAGTGTTACAGATACTTTCCCCTGATAAGGGCATCACGGATCATGCCGATGGATTCTTGAATGTGTACACGTATCCTTTCACACTGGGCCCCCTTGATAGGATTGTGCTTGACTTCTGTTTAAAGTATCGAGTTACCTTGGTGCATATCCACCTGTCATTTTGGCGAATAGTGTTGATGATGAGATTTTTTAGGGAGAAGGCGGGTCTTGAATTCATGCTCAGTCATCTTATTAGGGTGTATCGACCCTTTCACCATCGAGGTCTACTAACCTTGCGATGCCGGTCGACCACGCCCTTTGCTGTCGATGATGAGAAAGAGGGAGATCGAGAATGGATGAGTCGATTCATCCGAGTTCAGACTGCTGACGTTATCCCCGTGGAATTTACGTCATTCCCTGAGGAATGGAATTATGCACATAAGTGGTACATTCCGTGCCTTCTCAGTTTTGTTTATGGCAGAAGCTGGTTTCGTAAGCGTTCCTTCTTTTCTTTTTCTGAAGCAGTTTCATGGGCGCCGGGCGACGTTCCAGATCTATCGGGTTGGGTTCGGAAGTTGGCGACCCACTCGACTCGTGAAAAGCGCAAGTGGCGAGCTTTGTCCCAGGGCAAATGGGAAGTAATACATCACGGTGCGTGTTGTGCTATTTTTTCCTTTTCCTTCCTTCACTTGGGGAGGCATTTTCCCTTTCTGCATATTAATCTTGCTGTTGTAGGCATCGTAGAGCCTTCTGAAGCGAGGCCGCGCTCCTTTGGAGGGGGGCATGGTTGCTAGCTTCCGAGATAAAGAACAATAACAATAAGCTAGAGATGCCTTTGCGTGGCGATGGTGTTCAAAGTGAGGCGAACCTGGACCGAGGGCCCGGAGTGGAAGTGTCGATTGAGCCGACTGCGCCCGTGGTTTCTAGTTTTGGGAAGGCGGTTTCTCCTCTGCTGTCGTCCTCTTTTTTGCGCCGGAGATACTTTGAGGGATGCTTGAAACCCGGGGTCATATGTGCCGAGCACCGTGCCTCGACTAGGGTCGACTTATTTGGAGCCGGGGAAGCCTGGCTAGCAGATGTGTGCTCGACCTTCGAGGAAGTCTAGCGGCTTCACTATGCGGTGAGTTTTGGCACAAGTTTTCTAAGTTTCGTGCCCTCCCTTTCTTATCGTGTTTTCTTTTTGCACGCTTTTGATAAGCTTAAGTGCGAGCTGCTTCGCCGGGAGGCCAGGCTTCGGAAAGCTTTGGACGAGGAGAAATCGCTTAGGCGCCTGCGAAGAAAAGGAAAACGAGCTGGCATGTATACAGTATGAGGCGAGTCGGAGCTTGAGTTTTGAGAGCCATTTGAAGGAGCAGGTAGTTTTTGTTCTGACTGAACATGTGTTCTTTCTTCTAGCTCCCGAGGCTAGTGTTTTGTTTATTGCAGTTGCAGAAAAAGGCGGAGGACCTGGAGCGCCTTCGGAACGAAGTTGACCGAACCGCCCGCGAATATAATGAGTTGAAGGCTCAAGCGGTCACTGAGAATTTAGCGGAGGAGGGTGCTCTGGGCAAAGTCTCTGCCCTTGAGGCTCAACTTCGCTTAGCTTGTGACAATGATTTGGATCAAACCGATGTGATTACGAAGCTCGAGTCCGAGCTTTCAAAGGCCAGGGCTGAGATTGTTGATGCCCGGGCTGAAGCCGTGATGAGCCGAACTAAGGCTGACCAGGAGATGGCGATCTATTTGAAGGACGCTGCCGATGCTCAAGCTGAGCTGCGAAAGGCCCTCGATCGTGAAGACAGGATCAAGGAATATGCTCGTTGTAAGTCTCGGAGGAAAACCCTCGAGGAGGTCCGCGCTAGAGGATTTTTTCTCTCGGAAGAGTTGGAGCGAGCGAGGGCGGACGAGGGCGATGCTCGGTTAGTTCTGTCTGGCACCGATGATAGCGAGGATGAGGCCGATGGGCCATAGCCCCCAGAGAGGGGGGGGGGGGGAGGCGTAGATTCTGCCATCTGTATGTAGCATTTTCAAAGCATGTTTTGTAAATGGAGAATGCATTTTTTCTTATATGTGTATGTACAAAAGAAAACCTTGCGGTTGTACTTCTTTCGTATCTCTTTATGTCTCGAATTTGGTCAGCTGAACTGGTCTTTGAGTCGATAGGAGTCCTTAGATTACCGATATCTCCGTAGGCCTTTATGTATTTGGCCGACTCGAGCCTTTAGAATAAGCTAGCGTTTGAGCTCTTATGCTTTTGTTTTTAGGCGTGTTTTGATCAACTTTTTTGGGTTTAGCCTCCGAGTCGGGTTTCGACTCGAGCTCTTTTGACCCTCAAGTTTTGTATTTGTGCGGGATGGCGACAATGGCTCTTATGCCTTGGGTCGAAGCGACCTTTTAGTGTAAGCTGGCGTTTGAGCTCTTACGCTTTTGTTCTTGGGCATTTTTAGTTAACTGCTTTGGGTTCAGTCTCCGAGTCGGGTTTCGACTCGAGCTCATTCGACCCTCAAGTTTTCGTATTTTAAGCTGGCGATAGTGGCTCTTATGCTTTGGGTCGGTGCGACCGTTTATGTGGGCTGGTGACAATGGCTCTTATGCCTTGGGTCGATATGACATTTTATGCGGGCTGGCGACAATGGCTCTTACGCCTTGGGTCGATGAGACCTTTTGTGTAGGCTTTATTTTTCCCCCGATAAGGAATTTTTGAAAGTGTTTTCCTAACTCTTCGACAGTTTAATAAAAAACCTCGATTGTGAGTCATTATATGGCGATGATCGAGCACCTTGGGAGATTTGGCTCGGAGGCTAAGTATCTCGAAGCTAGTGTTTAGGAGCTGACATGGTTGAAGCTTTTTTGCCTATGTCGTGGGTAGCCTGTTTAACCGGTTCTTTTCGAAGTAGATTCGAAGTAATTAAAGGCCTTTGATTTTGTAGCGACGGTCGGGTGTCCCCGAGTCGCGTTAGTTTGGCTGGTACAGCCTTATGACCGTAGTCATTTGTGCTTGTCCGGAGCTATTTTTGATCCCGAGTGAAGTAGTTTGGGCGTCTATATCGAGGGTATGCCTTTTAGGGGTATTACAAGTTCGATATATAGCCTAAACTTTGAGATCAGGTTTATGCCTTTAGCAAGGTCTTACAAAATTTTCATGCCTTTGAGGTCTTACAGTTTTTAGATACTTGGTACAAGTATGGTTCATGCCTTGCTTGAAGTCTTACAGATATTGCCACTTGGTGCAAGTGTGGTTCATGCCTTGCTTGAGGTCTTAGAGATGCTGTTATTGCCTTTCGTAGGTCTTGGGAGACCGAGCCTACCCGCTCGGGGTCTTATGGCTTCGGGTCTTTAATGGATGATGGTTGGCGACAGTCCCCGAGTTATCAAGGATCTTTCGGCTCGGGAGCCATTGCGATGAAGAAGACGATTTGACGGCAGTCCCCGAGCTTATCGAGGATTTCTCGGCTCGGGAGCCATTACTTGCAAACTTGGTGCTGCCTCGTTCGAGGGCTTACGATTCCGGAGTCTCCGACCCGGAGTTCATGTGGCTTTGAGTTTTCGATGCTAGTCCCCGAGTGTTCGGGGCGTTTTGTCTTTGGAGCCATTTCGTGATTTTGATGTTGCCTCGTTGAGGGCTTATGAGTTTGGAGCTCCGACCCAAGGGTCGCATTATTTTGAGTTGTCGATGCCAGTCCCCGAGTGTTTGGGACGTTTTTGACAGAGGAGCCATTTTTGAAAAAATATCGAGTTTCTCTTGAAGCGTGATATGCTTTGATTTAAAGTATTCTTCAATCACTTGGTACAAGTATACATGCCTTTGCTGTTAGGAGCGTGGTTGTTCTATGCGGACACGGTTCGTTTGACCGTTTAGTCCGGTACATTATTTTCCTATCGGAACCCTGTTCGGCATGTCTTAGCTTCTCCGAGAAGGTGATCTTCCGGGGGGATGCCCCCCAGTATTCGAGGTTGATTGCAAAAGAAGCCTTGGATACTTATTGAGTTTTCTTTAGGTAGCATATAGGTGTTGCCTCGTCAAAATCCTTGCCGGTAAAACCCTTTTTGGGATAAAAACCCGGTCGAAGGAAAAGAGTACAACGCATGCTTTTGATACCTAAGGCTTTCGAGTTGGAGAATGCTTTGGCCGTTTTGATCGAATACCTGCACTTAGGTCAGCGTAGAATGTAATTGAAAGGGAAAAAGAGACGGTCATACCTTAGTGTGGAATGCGCCGATGATGCTTCGAGAGGGTCCGATAAGTCCTAGTCGCTTGTGATGAGGACGCGGTACGGTCCTCTGCTTTGTTTAATCGGGCTTAATCGAAGATGTAGTTTGGTTACACTTTGGCTCCCTTTGCGAGTGGAGGTACTGGTGCCGGTGCCACATCGTGGACCGCGAACATTTCCCTCGCCGCATGCTATTCCCCGTAGATGGTTTTAATCCCATCCTTTGTCGGAATTTCATCATTTGGTGGAGGGTGGACGGTATTGCTCTCATGCAGTGTATCCACGGCCTCCCGAACAAGGCGTTGTACCTCATGTCTCCTTCAATGACATGGAATTTGACATTTTGGGTTATGCCTGCCACGTTGACTGGGAGGGTGATTTCTCCTTTCGTTCTTTCACTCACCATGTTGAATCCGTTGAGGACTCGAGTGGCGGGCACGATTTGGTCAAGCAGTCCGAGCCGCTCTATTGCCCTCGACCTAAAAAAATGTTGGCCGAGCTACCTGGATCCACGAGTACACGTTTTATTTGAAATGTATTTATGAGGAAAGAGATTACCATTGCATCATTGTGAGGTTGAGACAAGGTATCAGTGTCCTCTTCGCTCAATGTGAGGGCGTCTTCGGGTATATACCCCCGGGTTTACTTTTCTCTGGTGATGGATATTTCCATCCTTCTCATCACGGGTTCCTGTGGAGCATCGATGCCTCCCAAGATCATGTGGATGACATGTTGTGGCTCATTCGCTTCGTTGGCCGCCTCTCTTTCTCGGAACTGATTTTTGGCCCGATCACTTATGAATTCTCGAAAGTGACCTTTATTGAGTAGTCTAGCTACTTCTTCTCGGAGCTGGTGGCAATCCTCGGTCCTGTGGCCATGTGTGTTGTGAAACTCACACATTAAGTTATGATTCCTTTGCGAAGGATCTGATTACACAAGCTTTGGCCACTTGGCATCTCTGATTTTACTGATGGCGAACACGATGTCTGTACATCAATGTTGAAGTTGTATTCTAACAGGCGAGGTGCCTCTGCTGGCTCTGTTTGCCTATCAAACCCGGCTCTGTTGGAGATTCCACGAGGATTCTATCCTCGGTCCATCCTTCGATCGTTTTGGGGTACATTGTGCCTCGGGGCGTTCCTCCTATCTTCTATGTATGGTTGGTACCTTTCTTTGCTTGGTTTTGGCTCTTTCGCCAGAAGCCTGCTTGGATATATTGAGCCCGAGGGGTCCCCCAGCTGGTCGTCCTCGACCCTGATTTTCGACTGGTATCAGTTATGAACATCCGACCAAGTCACGGCCGGGTACTCGACTAAGTTTTGCTTCAGTTGTTTCGAAGCCACCGAGCTTCGTTCGTTCAGACCTTGAGTGAAGGCCTGCACCGCCCAGTCGTCAGAGACCGGTGGTAGTTCCATTCTTTCCATTTGGAAGCGAGATACGAACTCTTACAGCATCTCATTATCTCTCTGTTTAATCTTGAAGACATCGGATTTCCTTGTTGCTACTTTGATGGCGCCAGCATGTGCCTTAATGAAAGAATCCGCTAACATGGCAAATGAATCTTTCGATTTTGGGGCCAGTTGTGATACCACATCATTGCCCATTTAGAGAGCGTTTCCCCAAACTTTATCAGCAGGACAGACTCGATCTCGTCGCCCCTTAGGTCGTTGCCCTTTACTGCACAAGTGTAGGCGGTGACGTGCTCGTTGGGGTATGACGTTCCATTATACTTTGGGAGGTTGGGCATTCTGAACTTCTTTAGAATGGGTTTCGGGGCTGCTTCCTATGGGAACGACTTCTGCACGAACTTCTTTGAGTCCACACTTTTCAAGATCGGGGGCGCTCCTGGAATTCGGTCGATCGTGGAGTTGTAAGTCTCGACCTTCTTATCGTTGGCTTCTACCATTTCCTCGCCTGATTCGATCCTTCTGGTGAGGTCCTCGAGCATCTTTACGATGACGGGATCGGATATCGACCTATTATTGCTCGATCTCTCTGATACCTGTTCGGCCGGGAGAGCTGTCCCCGGTGCTATTGTGCTAGGAGTTTTCTGGTGGCTTTGCAGCTGAGCAATAGCCAGCTGTTGTGCCTGCAACATTTCAAAAATAAGATGAAGGCTAACCTCCCATTTTTCCCGAGCTGGGGTTTTCTGGGCTTCTTGTTGGTCGCCTTGGTGTTTCCTCCTGTTAGTATGGGAGCTTATTTCGACGTGTTGAGCGTTGCGCGAGACTTCGTCCACCAGAATTGGTCCTGGTGCGTTCTCAAGGTTTCATGGTGGCTCACCAACACCTGGAACGGTCACACCATTCTCTCCATGATTCTCAAGGTTATTGTTTACTGAATCAGACATTCCGGCCTGAAATTAAAGATCTTTGGACAAGAAAAAGCGTGAAAGATAACTTGCGTTGTGTAATGGAACCAAAAAGAAAATAATCACTATTACTTTTAGCCCCACGGTGGGCGCCAAACTGTTTACCGTGAAAATGGTAATTACAATTAAATTTGATAATGGGACTCTAAAAATACGTGATCTATTTTTATGCGTTAAGCAGTTGATGCTATGTATGTGAGACTTAGAAACGAAATAAGAGTTAAAGATAAGGTGATGATAAAACCGATAGATTAACAATCGGGGCCTCGAGCTTGTCGATTCGGGGCCTCGAGGTCGATTCCGGGGCTCGACTATGAGCTATCGAGGGTAATCGAAGTATGACTAACAGTTATGATAAAATCAAAGAAGGCTCTTTATGGCCAATGATAAGCAATAAATGATAAACAATAATGAAGATAATAAATGGGAACAATAATATCAAGAGAATATGTAAGAGAGTAGAGAGAATGTTATTTTATATTTCTTGTGAAGCAGCTGAAGCAACCATTCCATACAAAATGACAAGGACTCCCTTTATATAGGAGAGAAATCCCAGCATAGTACAAAATACATTAATTACATAGATACAGGGAGGGGGCAACTGATTTGGGTTCAGAATAGCCCACTAGAATTTGTCAGTCCTAGCCGCGTGCCTTGGGAACTCCCCGTTTCTACCATAGCCGGGGTCAACATTATCTCACGGTCGAGCATCGACGAACCTCGAGGAAGGAAAACTCGACCATAGTCTCGTAGCCTCGATCCTTCGCGATGATCTTCCGAGGTACCTTGATTACGTGATATCGGACCCTTCGATTCTACTGTATACACCATCATTGTCCCATAATGTTCGGTCATTAGATATTCATGACCCAATCATTATTGTATAAAATACACCGCAGAATCTTCACTTTGCTTCAATTTTATCTCTAAAGTACATACACATAAAATAAGGTCAATTAAGCACAAATATAGCACAATTTAGCATTAAAGCACCAAAATGTAAGGTAAGTAATGCACTAAAATTACACAATTATAGCCAACCATCAGGACATCAGTATGAAATAATATACCGAGTGTGTAAGACAATAAAATAACTGAAAGCTGAAACTGAACTGATAATATGATAACTGAAAGTAACTGGGAGTCAAAGATGATCTGGAGATATACTTACCTGCCGATACTGACTCAACTCTCTTAATATATTAAGTAAAATAAGAGTCTGGCCCTATAAGGCTCGGTACGTGTAACTGCTCGGCCGTAGTAGGCACTCTCATAGGCGCTAAGCCATACTAGGCTCTGTATCTCGGCCATTCTGGGCTCCTAGGTTCTCGGCCACAGTAGGCTTGCTATATAACTTATCATCTGATCAAAGGTAGCCCAATAGGGGCCTGCCCACCGATTATAGCTTGACGGTGGTAAAAATATTTTAACACTGTATATATATAGAGCTTCTGCTCTCTTGACTGAAAGAAGACGAAACTCAATTGAATATGAAGTCCCGATAAGGGAAAATACAATAACTTAAGAGACTAGGATAATGTACATAAGTTCAGGAATATGAACTTCTCTTTATGCCTCGTTATCAAACTCATATAGTTACGGGATCATGCCAAAATGAAGAAATTTTTAGCCTTAACATACCTTATCACAATCTTTCCAATCACCAATTTGAACGCCTCTTGGCACCTTAATCTACAACAACGATAATAATGCTATCATTAAGTTACGAAAGGTACGACTATCGCACAACGAAAGACAAGCTTATTTTGTATTAAAACAGGCAGCATCTCCCCTATAATCCTTACTTCCTCCAAATGCAAGATAACACCAACAACATAAGAAAACAACAATAACAACATATATACATTATTTTCCAACCTTATATACACCACAAAATACTACAAAATAGCCCAACACACCCCAATCTCTTCATACTCAAAACGACCACCGTAGTAGTGTCAAACAACCAGAAAATGTTACGACGAATGACCAGCCCACCACCCTACATTTATGTGGTGTTTCTACACACCCTTCATCCTCCAAAGCTCTACAAAATATTAGTAAAACATGCAGCCCAACAGCAACACAAAACAGTCCACAAAACAGTCTGCTAATAGTGAATAACTCGAACTCACGGCTTTCGATCACCGTCCCGTGAGTTCTTACAAATATAGAATGACTTACCTTGCATTTACAGCAGAAAAAATGGATGAAAGAGATTATTAAACTTACCTTAGCTATTGGATAACGCAACTCCTATCTTGGTTCTTCAAACTCTAGATTTTACCTTCAATTAGAACTTGAAAGGGAGAGAAAATCAATAAGGGTTTGTGGGCAATTTTTGGGAGGATGTTTCCAGGGGTTTAGGTCTGGTTAATTATGTTATATTATGAGTGTTATATTGCAGGATATAATACCTTAAATGGGCTCTTTTGCCTACCCGAAATAGCCTCTTTTTGGACTCTCATTTAAGCAAGTAGGTGACACACCTACTTGTCACCTAGCAGTTTGCGCAGTCTTGCAAAAATGCACATATCTTTCTACTCCGATATTGTATTGACAAACGGTTTAATGTGTTAGAATATAAACTCATAGATCTTCAATTTGATGGGTGTAACACCCCCTAACTCTAAGTATATTGGGAGAAAATCGCAGTTAAATTTGACCTAAATTTTCAGTAAAACTTATGAACGTAACTTGTGATGACTTTCATCGATTTTTGTTCCACAACTCGCCTGACTTCAAAACCTAAAACACAAATATCATACGACTAAAATAACTCATAAAATAGCCTTCTTATCATGTTAAAAACCCTAGTCTCACCCCAAAGGTACGGGTTATAGCATTCTCAACTTGTCGACTTTCGACGAAATATTATTTTCTTCGATTCCTTAGTTTCTGAACCTTCCAACCCTCTTTGTACTTGTTGTTCATGATCTTCAATATTTGTAACCTCTTAGGTAATATGACTATTTAGTTTATATGCTTCCAAAGATGATCTCATCTTTGGTCTTACATTAGTTTGCTTACGACGCACTTTTACGTACAAAAATATGGGGTGTAACATGATTCCCCCCTTAGAAACATTCGTCCTCGAATGTTACTCTTAGAGACCTGGGAAAATTTTGCCAGAATCTTGTCCGTACACTGGATAAAACCAACCTGCACGCAGCCAGAAAACATACTATACATGCCACGTATGGCTAATGTCTATAAATAGCAACACTGTCGCGCCCCCTTTTTCCTCGCGGAGTCCGGGTTTCGATATTTTTGGAACAACTCCTTTCCTTTTGGAAATTGGGTATGAGATTTGAAGAGTCTCCACCAATCAAATTAAGGTGCATTAGGGCACCTGGAGCAAATAACTCATGAACTAGTTTACATTACCATAGATTGGGTAAGGGCTTGAAATTACCTTGAGGGGAAGGTGTTAGGCACCCCTCGAGGTCCATAACTGTGGGTCCCAGCCAAACTCAATTTAAGCGAATTAGTCTTATAAGGAAATAAAGCAGTTTATACAACTAGATATTACTTTTAAAACAAGGAGTAAAGGGGGTCCTAGGTTTTTTAGCCTATAGGATCACTTCTGTGCAATACTTGGTAATCGTCCCCAAGTTGGGGTGCTACACATAGCATTAGCGCACAGGTCATCATTTCCTTTACTACCCAATTACCCTCCCCTTTTCAATTAATACCTAAGCGTTCTAATAACATCCAGTACGTGTCTTATGCGTGCACTACCCGTCCCTTACCTCTGGTACTGGAGGTTTTTAGGACCTCTAATTAAGGTGGTTCTAGACTTTCCTATGTTGTTTAAAAGGAGAAAACTAAGCGACAAACAAAAAGTCAAGTAGGACTGTCACATAAGGAGCAATTAAGTGGGCTCATATTAACCTCCACAAGTAGACAAATAAATGCACGATGTTCAAACAAACAACTTTTAAATGATTTTAGGATCCTATAGGCAGGATATCTAAATGAGCACAACCAGAATATACAGCAGTTTGTTAAAGCGAGCGGACGAGTACCTATCATTTTGCCTACTGATTTTTCTCTGAATCTGGGCATATTTCAAAAAAGCAATCACAGTTTTAGACCCAGAATTTTAATTAACCTACAGGCTTGCTTAAGTGATAATCGGGCGGAACCCTATAGACATGGTGTCTAAGCTGTAACCATTTGCTGATTTTAACAGGCAGATTTTTTTCTTAAATACTATAGGCATGCTTTCTAAATGCAGAAACTAATTCCTTTATTTCCTATAGGCATGATTTCTAAGTGCAGAAAAATTGATTTTGAACACTTACTTCCTATAGGCATGATGTCTAAATGTCAAGACTTATTTTATACTTATTCCCTATAGGTATGATATCTAAGTTGCATAAAAATAATTTTAAAACCTTATAGGCAGGATTTCTAAGTGCAGAAACTGATTATTCAAAACTTATAGGCATGGTATCTACAGTTGTAAACCTATAGGCATGATTTCTATTAATCACACGTGGGCAGAATTCTTAAGCACATTGCCAGGAAATTTTGTTAATCAAACAGACAGATCCTATGGACATGGTCACTAGTGCACGCTGAGTTGAAAATATATGTCGATCCTATAAGTAGGATTTCTAAGATGCAAAATATGAAAATTCAGCATAATGAGATACACCCTATAACATGGTTTCTGATGCATATAAATATCATCACAATCACCTATGGGCATGGTTCCTACCCGAACCCCAACAAAGATATAAAGATCCCTTCCCAATTTTTTACTAAGTACCCCATATCTGTTTTCCAAAGATTGTTATTACAGGCCAATACAAATGAATTAGATAATGAAAATTTCTAAACTATAGGGAGCCTTAGCAGGCCCAAAATCAACCTGGAAGCCAAGCTTCAATCAGATCTGGAGTACACCAATAGTCCATATTACACCAAATGGGCTTCTGGTGTGTCAAAGTTCCCAGGGGCCTCAGGGACCCCGGGCAATTCTCACACCAGAACTTATCAAAGAAATAATTTTTGTAAACAAGTTTGGAAAAGCCAGCCCCAGCGTGTCAGAGTTCGGAGGAGTCTCACGGACTCCTAGGCAGTGCTCACACTGGGGGGGGGGGGGCAATACCCTAGTAAACTAAGAGTAAGTGTTTGAAAATAGTATATAAATGTAGGAGGTAGTTTTAGGAAAAAACAGTTTGGATTTTTTGAAGTGAATAGAAACATGTCACAGATCAAAAACAACAAACAGAACCACATTCAACAGATTGAGTCCAGACATGAATTCCAGTAGTTACAATCACCAGGAACACTGGAATCATAGACAAAACAGAGTCACAATGAAGTCAAACAAGGCTTCACATGGTTGGAATTGACTTAGTCCATTAACCATTACTAGATGAGCATATAGACATGTATTAAATAGAGAAACATATTGAAATCAAAACGACTAATAATACTACCATACAAAATAGGGTGGGGCAGTGGAAATTATACATGCTAGTTTCAGAATGAGTAAACCAGTATCATGGGCAAAACAGGGACATGCAATCATATAGAACAGGACAGAAATTATGTCATGCTAGTTAAGAGAAACATTGGGCAGAGCAGAAAGCATGTTAGAACACTAACCACACAGCCACATGGGACAAAGAGGTAACAAGACTAAAGCATACTGGTTAAAATAAACAAGAAGCATATACTAAATGTGCACATGTTGAGGTTCAGAGTGAACTAATCATATAAGTCATAGAGAATAGGAACTGAAGCATAGTAGTTGAGAAGGAGATGGCTAGGAGAAAAGTATCAAAGCAGAAGTATACTGAGACACATAGCACATAGAAGATATTATGATAACAGAAATAGGGGCATACCAGTTAAGAGATAGTAAACAGGAAGGTGAAGGCAAGTTGAATCCAATAGTCTAACCTTGGCTTTCAGCCGGCTAGACAGTGCAGCAAACACAAGTAACAGAAAGAATTACAATGGAGAGTGTGTGTGAATAAGAGTTTGTGTGTGTGTTTCTGTATCTTTCTGAGTGTGTTCGTGTGTTTGAAAGAAATCAGAATGGGGTTTATATAGCACTTAGCAGAGTAAAGCAAATAAGGCAAAGAATAATAGAGTTCACAAATAAGGTATACAAATAAAATCAGCCAGTTGATTGGGGGTGCTAAACTCAATCAATTAACATAGAAGAATCCGGGAAAGACCCCTTATAATAGGTAGAATCGATTAACAGCCCATATCTGGGTTTAAATAAGGCAAGAAATAAGTTAGGCCATTTATAAGTCGGTTTAAATAAATCAAAACCTAGAAATCAGGCTAATAAACTAATTAAGGCAAGTAATACCAATTAGTAGTCACAAATAAGGAAAATAGGTAAAAGTCACAGAAAGTAACAATCTCAGTAGAATAATTTCTAAATAGTCAAATAACATCAATTAATCTCTGCTAATTGACATGACAAGGAATAACGGGCATATACCAGAACAACTAATGAAGTAGTCAGAATCCCTAGGGTTTAGAACATAGACAGTCAAGCAAACGAAGAGTAACGGAATCAAACACTCAAACTTCTTTAGAAAAGTTTTGCAGAAATGCAAAGAAGTGAAACCCTAGTTTTAGAGAAACATTAAAATCGATTAGTAGTATGAAAAATAAAAGGTTTTTAAAGAAAATACCAGATAAACTTAAAATCATTTCAGATCTACAAGGATCTGAACAGACTCAAGTAGAAAGAGATGAGGGTTTTGAAGAATGGAACGAGGTGAGAAAAAATCCAGTTAAGAACCGGAGTTTCAAGCCATAAACATAAAGATAAAACTACTCACAAACATAGCGATGAACACGAGGCAAGTTCATCGAAAAAATACGAAGAGTCTAGGTCGACTTTGAGTTGAATCTCTTTGAGATTCCTTCAAACCACGAAGAAATCGAACAACCAGTGAAGGTAAGAGGCCAGCTGGGGCGTAAAATCAAAGGGAAACCCCATGGAACGAAGGGTTCTTCGGTGATGGCGGGTAGGGTTAGGTGAGCGTCTGAGAGAGAAGATAGGAGGGAAGGGAGTTTGGGGCGGGCGGAATTAGAGAAGTGACTAGGGTTAGGGGGTAGTTGGTGTTAATTAATAAAGAAAATGATCCTGGACCATTGATCTTTTGTAGATGAACGACAAGGATTTGTATCTGGGGGGGGGGGGGGGTAGGCGGGTTAGGAATTGGGTCAGGGTATTTGGGCTAGGTCTGAAATTAAACAAAATTAAAGAGGCTATTTGTTAAATATCCAATTAATTGATAAAATAATTTGTAAAAAATAGTTAATTAAATGATAAAAATTATTTTNTTATGCATATAAGGGCTATTATTGCAAAGTTATTGACAATTATAGCCTAAAGATATAAATATATTTATGCATAAAATAATTAAAGCTTTATATAAATATAAATGATAAAAATCAAGTACTACATCATTAAATTATTTATGATGTAGTTAGTAATTATTTAGATAATAAAATGCTGGAATAAAATAATTAAAATCCTTTTACAATTACAAAAAATTATGGAAAAATATTGGTGGATGCTCATGTACTATTTTGGAAGTATATTTGCATTTTAAAATATATGAGGGAAAAATTGGGTACCAACAGCTGCCCCTCTTTACTTGAGAAGGATGAAAGAGTTGTCAGGTAAAGAAAACCAATTTTGACCGAATGAGATGTTTAAAAAATGTAGGTCGTACTCTGGTCTCTGAGCTGCCTACATATCCCTAGTTTTATAGCAATCAACCATATGCAGTTCTGGACCCACCGGTGAATGAAACCGATGGAATTGTGATAGGAATGGTAGTATGTTTTGAAAAGTTTCTTTTGTAAAGGGTAGTATCGGATGGGTTTGTGCAGAGTTATGAAGGCGAATCTGAATTGTAACGGGCATATCACAGGGCAGGTATCTGAATGATCATGGAGTGAAGGTGAGTAATTGACGAGAATCAATTACGTTTGAGATTAGAGCAAACGGCATGAGTGGAAACCGGAATTGTATGAGTGGAAACTGGAGCGAAGGTTGCTCCTGTTTGAAGCACGGTTACCTCCTGGATTTCCTGCAAAACATAAACACAATGCATGCAAATATGTAGATTACGACGAAAATTTAAACATGATGCAAATTCCCTTTGGACCATAAAGGTTGTCTTTGGACGGAGAGGATGACGTCCTTAGACCATGATGTCTTGGGCCATGAATCATGAGATTGGGGATTCGCAGGCCATGAAATGATGTTCTTGGGCCATGAAAATGATGCCTCTGAACCATGACGCCTTTGAATAATGATGGGCTATTGAGAGATCTTCAGGCCATGACATGGTGTCTTCAGGCTATGGGGATGATGCCTTCGGACTATGACGCCTTCGGATAGAGACATGATGATGTATCATATAAGCAAACAAGACAAAGCTTAGTCTTGTATAGAATCGGGACAGAGCTCAGTCCCGGAAAAGGTAGAATAGCGCTAGGTTTTAGATAATGTAACATTCAACATTAGACAAGGGAAGGCAGAGCTTAGCCTTATGCAAATATAGAGGCAGGGCTTAGCCTCATGCAAGAAAGTGATACAATGCTTAGTCTCATGCAGAGAGAAGGAAATGCTTAGCCTTATGCGAATACGGAGGCAAGGCCTAGCCTCATGCAAGATTTGAGACTAGGCTTAGTCTTATGCAAGGAGAAGGCAATGCTTAGCCTTATGCAAATATGGAGGCAGGGGTTAGCCTCATGCACGAAAGGGAGACAATGCTTAGTCTCATGCAGAGAGAAGGCAATGCTTAGCCTTATGCCAATATGGAGGCAGGGCTTAGCCTCATGCAAGATTTGAGACTGGGCTTAGTCTTATGCAAGGAGAAGGCAATGCTTAGCCTTATGCAAATATGGAGGCAGGGCTTAGCCTCATGCAAGTAAGGCAGACAATGCTTAGTTTCATGCAGAGAGAAGGAAATGCCTAGCCTTAGCCAATATGGAGGCAGGGTTTAGCCTCATGCAAGATTTGAGACTGGGCTTAGTCTCATGAAAAGAGAAGGCAATGCTTAGCCTTATGCAAATATGGAGGCAGGACCTAGCCTCATTTAAGGATCGAGACAGAGTTTAGTCTCATGCAAAGAGAAGGCAATGTTTAGCCTTATGCAATATGGAGGAAGGGCTTAGCCTCATGCAAGATTTGAGACTGGGCTTAGTCTCATGCGAAGAGACGGCAGTGCTTAGCCTTATGCAACATGGAGGCAGGGCTTAGCCTCATGCAAGGTTTGAGACAGGGTTTAGTCTCATGCAAAGAGAAGGCAATGCTTAGCCTTATGCCAATACGGAGGCAGGGCTTAGCCTCATGCAAGATTTGAGACAGGGCTTAGTCTCATGCAAAGAGAAGGCAGTGCAAATATGGAGGCAGGGCTTAGCCTCATGCAAGATTTGAGACAGGGCTTAGTCTCATGCAAAGAGAAGGCAGTGCTTAGCCTTATGCAAATACGTAGGCAGGGCTTAGCCTCATGCAAAGAGAAGGCAGTGCAAATATGGAGGTAGGGCTTAGCCTCATGCAAGATTTGAGACAGGGCTTAGTCTCATGCAAAGAAAAGGCATTGCTTGGCCTTATGCAAATATGGAGGCAGGGCTTAGCCTCATGCAAGATTTGAGACAGGGCTTAGTCTCATGCAAAGAGAAGACAATGCTTAGCCTTATGCAAATATGGAGGCAGGGCTTAGCCTCATGCAAGATTTGAGACAGGGCTTAGTCTTAGGCAGAAAGAAGGCAATGCTTAGCCTTATGCAGTGAACAAGTAGCAGATAGGAGTAGCATATTTCTTAGCTGGAGATATATTTGCGTCTGGTGGCCTGATTGATAGTGATTTTGGTATGTGTATATTTGTGAATGCTCCTGTTATGTTCATCGTGCCTGCATCCAAAGAAAATCGTGACTTTTGTACAGGAGTTGGTTCGTGCTCTTTTCTTCTTGCTCCGCTTTGCTCTGCTCCGGAGACCTTGCTCGAGTTACCCTGGGTAACACCTGGCTGCTATAGAAATGAAGTTTTCGAAAATATGTACTTATTGATGAAATAGAGTTATTTTAGAAAACATAGTGGTATATAATATCAAGTAAAATTAGATGAACGAATGACTGTAACACTTTTAGAGACATTGCGGCTTCCTTGTACTAGAATTTTGAGGGTCCTCCTCAAAATTCTGCCCCAGTTTGGTAAGTGATCCTCCGGCCACTTTGCGTGCAACGAAATTTGTTAGATCTGCTCCAGAATTTTGAGAATCCTTCTCAAAATTCTGCCCCGGTTACTTAACCGATTTCTGACTATCTGGCATATGATAGCGTCGGCTGGACATGCTCCGGAATTTTGAGGGTCCTCTTCAAAATTCTGCCCTAGTTTCTGGTTCTTCGAGAGGGGGGGGGGGGGGAATCAAAATTTTATTAAGATATGACCGAAACCATAGGGCTGCTTACGTATCCCCTCTTAAATAGGAATCAGGTCAAGCGTAGTTCAATTAAATCAGATGAAGAAATGTAAACACTCTAAACATAGTATCTCTTGACTGCGTCTAAATTGATAGGTTTTGGCCAAACTTCTCCGTCCATTTCTGCAAGTATGAGTGCTCCTCCTGTTATCACCCTATGAACCATGTAGGGACCTTTCCACTTGGGTGAAAATTTCCCTTTTGCTTCATCCTGATGTGGGAAGATCCGCTTCAGCACCAACTGCCCTGGTGCAAATTGTCTTGGTTTGACCCTTTTGTTGAAAGCTCTGGACATTCAATTCTGATAAAGCTAACCGTGACATACTGTATTTATTCTTTTTCCGTCTATGAGGGCTAGTTGCTCATAGCGGCTCCTTATCCATTCTGCATCACTGAGTTCGGCTTCTTGTATGATCCTTAAAGAAGGAATTTCTACCTCGGTTGGAATGACAGCTTCGGTACCATAAACCAGTAAATAGGGAATTGCCCCAGTTGATGTGCGGACCGTAGTGCGGTACCCCAATAGGGCAAAGGGTAACTTCTCGTGCCATTGTTTGTGATTTTTACCATCTTCCTTAGTATCTTCTTTATGTTCTTGTTGCAGCTTCCACAGCTCCATTCATTTGAGGCCTGTATGCTATAGAGTTTTTGTGCTTGATTTTGAAGGTTTCACACATGGCTTTCATCAGGTCGCTGTTGAGATTGGCGGCATTATCAGTGATAACGGACTCGGGAACCCCGAATCGGCAAACAATACGATCCTTGAAAAAATCTGCGATGATTTTCTTGGTTACAACTTTGTAAGATGCAGCTTCCACCCATTTTCTGAAATAGTCGATAGCCACTAAAATGAAACGGTGCTCATTAGAAGCAGTGGGCTCGATCGGACCGATGACATCCATTTCCCAAGCAGCAAAATGCCAAGGTGCGCTTGTTGAATTGAGCTCATTTGGTGGTACCCTTATCATGTCTGCATGTACCTGGCATTGGCGGCATTTCTAGACGTACCGGATACAATCCGTTTCCATGGTCATCCAAAAATATCCAGCTCTGAGTATCTTCTTTGCTAGAACAAAACCGTTCATATGTGGTCCGCAAGTTCCAACATGTATCTCCTCAAGCAATTTGGAAGCCTCCTTTGCGTCAATAGACCCTAACAACCCTAGATCAGGAGTTCTTCTATATAGGGTCCCTCTGTTCTGGAAGAAGTGATTGGACAGCCTCCGCAAAGTGCGTTTCTGAGTATGGTTTGCCTGTTCTAGATATTCTCCTTTTGCCAAATATTCTTTGATGTCGTGGAACCAAGGTTTTCCATCCGTTTCTTCTTCAACATGAGCACAATAAGCTGGCTGACTATGGATCCTAACTGGAATGGGATCGATGAAATTCTTATCTGGGAGTTGTATCATTGATGACAAGGTGGCCAATGTGTCTGCGAACTCATTTTGAATTCTGGGCACATGTTTGAATTCTATATTTGTGAACCTCTTCATCAGTTCCTGCACATGATACAAGTATGGTAGTATCTTGGTGTTCTTTGTAGCCTATTGTCCTTGAACCTGATGTACCAGGAGATCCGAATCGCCAATTACCAGCAACTCTTGTATATTCATATCGATGGCTAAATTGTGCCCCATGATGCCAGCCTCATATTCTGCCATATTGTTAGTGCACGGAAACCTAAGCTTTGCGGTACCGGGTAGTGTTGACCTGCTTCTGATACCAAAACTGCTCCAATGCTCACTCTTTTGAAGTTTGCAGCCCCATCGAAGAACATTCTCCAACCGTCGTAGGCATCAGCAATGTCCTCTCCTACGAATGATACTTCTTCATCAGGAAAATATGTTTTCAATTGCTCGTATTCCCCTCCCACAAGATTTTCAGCAAGATGGTCTGCCAATGCTTGTCCTTTGACCGCCTTCTGAGTTACATAGATGATATCGAACTGACTTAACAATATCTACCACTTGTCTAACTTCCCGGTTGGCATGGGCTTCTGAAAGATGTACTTCAGAGGGTCCATCCTGAATTTGAGGTACGTGGTATAGGCACATAAGTAATGCCTCAATTTCTGAGCTGTCCAGGTCAAAGCACAGCAAGTGCGTTCCAGTAGAGATTATCATGCTTCATAAGGTATGAACTTCTTACTCAAGTAGTATATGGCTTGCTCCTTTCTTCCTGTCTCGTCATGTTGTCCCAAATCACATCTGAATGCTCCATCTAATACGATAGATAAAGTAGCAAAGGTCTCCCAGATTCTTGCAGGACTAGGACCGGCGGTGTAGACAGGTATTCCTTGATTTTTTCAAACGCCTTCAGACATTCCTCGGTCCAACTGGTTTCGGCATGTTTCCTCAACATTTTGAAAATGGGTTCACATATTACCGTGGACTATGCTATGAAGCGGCTGATGTAGTTGAGGCGTCTTAGGAAGCTCATCACGTCCGTTTTGCTCTTTGGTGGCGGTAATTCTTAGATAGCCTTAACTTTGGACGGGTCCAACTCGATTCCTCGGCGGCTGACGATGAATCCTAATAACTTTCCTGCGGGAACCCCGAATGCACATTTTGTGGGGTTCAGTTTTAGATTGTACCTCATTTGCCTATCAATGAACTTTCTCAAGTCTGCTATGTGATCTGCGGCCTTCTTGGATTTGATGATGACGTCATCAACATACACCTCTATTTCCATGTGTATCATATCATGGAAGATGGTTGTCATGGCTCTCATGTAAGTAGCCCCAACATTCTTTAGACCGAATGGCATCATCTTGTAGGAGTACACTCCCCACGGTGTAATGAAGGCTGTTTTCTCTGCGTCTTCTTCGTCCATCCAGATCTGGTGATAACCCGCGAAGCAATCTACAAAGGATTGGAGTTCATGCTTGGCGCAATTCTCGATCAGGATGTGTATATTTGGCAGTGAAAAATCGTCCTTGGGACTTGCTCTATTTAAATCCCGATAGTCAACACACACCCTGATTTTCCCATCTTTCTTCGGAACCGGTACAATGTTGGCTAACCAGGTTGGGTACTCAACTACCCTGAAGACTTTGTCTTTGATTTGCTTAGTGACTTCCTCCTTGATTTTAATGCTCATATCTAGTTTGAACTTTCTGAGTTTCTACTTCACTGGTGGACACATTGGATTGGTAGGCAACTCATGAGCCACTATGGATGTACACAGACCGATCATGTCATCATATGACCATGCAAAGATATCCTCATATTCCTTCAGGAAACGAATGTACTCTTCCTTCTCTAACGGTGATAAGTGAATGCTTATGTGAGTCTCCTTGACGGTTTCGGCGTATCCCAAATTGATTGCTTCGGTCTCGTCCAGGTTAGACTTAGGTTTGTTCTCAAAGTTCTCAACTTCTCTGACAACTTCCTCAGGTATTTCATCTTCTTTTCTTGAGTCACTATCCTTATATTGCGTTGTCTCATTACATGTCACAATCATCGGTTTATCAAGAAAAGTAATAATAACGCTATAGAAGATAAATTGGAAAGATAATGATGAATAATAAGTAGCAATGCATTAATTAAACTTGAAAATATCCAAAACAGGTACGGCTCGATGGCTCGAGCAATTATTTCAAAACAAAATGTGTCTTTAAAATAAAATTACTGAAAATATCTTAGATGTCAAGCATGGCTATAAAAGCAAATCAGGCTAATTGCCAAGCTACCCAGGAACTCGGTGGGCTCGGGATGGTGTGGCAGTCCAATTCTTGAGAACGGCTCCTTCTCCACAGTCTGAATGGTGAGGCCTTCTTTCTCCTCCTCCTCAATTATCACATTGCAATCCATATTCTCGTCTTCCAGGAACAAGTTTCTCAACCCAGCCAAATCTTCTTCCTCTGCAAATCCCCATATTGTATCGGCCTAGTGAAAAGTCTGACTTAGGAGTGGTACCGACTGCTCGAGAGGGTAATAAGGACCACTCTATGGAGGCGACCAATCATCATATTCTTGCCAGGTGTATGGGTATTCCAGCCCGAAAGTTGTGCCGTGACTTTTCAACTGTATTTGTTTGGTAATGCCCTGGAGTTCCTTCCCAAGCCCTTTGCCGGGTTCATACCCAGACCATGCCAGTATGCTGTCTATTTTGTTACTCCACCACTTGTCCTTCTCAATTGCGTTGACATGTTCAATGTGGTGATAAGTTTCTCCACCCACCCTTCTTCTATTCTCGATAACTGGGATAGTTTGACTGGTGTAAACAGGGTTACTTCCATCTCCGTGAATGATTACCTCCTGATGGTTCCTTTCGAACTTCATTGCCCGGTGCAGCGTGGAAGCCACAGCCCCAGCAGCATGTATCCAAGGTCTACCCAATAGAAGATTGTATGTAGTTGATATGTCTAGTACTTGGAACTCAACATCGAACCAAGTTGGTCCCATCTGCAGACAAGGTTAATCTCCCCAATCGTGGCCCTTTAAGACCCATCAAATGCTTTCACGTTCATACTTCTTGCCCGTATCTCATGGAAATCTTTGCCCAATCTTTTCAGAGTAGTCAATGGACAAATGTTGTGGCTTGAACCCCCATCTACTAGGACGCAGGCAATGAATTTGTCTTCAAACTGTACCGTGATATGCAGTGCCCTGTTGTGACTTAACCCTTCAGGCGGTAGTTCATCGTCATGGAAGGTGATCTTGTGACTCTCCATTACTTGCCCTACCATGTTGGCCATCTCTCCATTGGTGATATTGTTGGGCACATAAACTTCATTCAACACCTTCATCATAGCATTCTTATGCGCCTCTGAATTTTGCAATAGTGACAGGATGGATATCTGGTTTAAATGATCGACGACAGAGTATTCCCTCGCCTGTACTTTCCTCCAAAGATCGTCCGGTCCAGTTTCAATGACAGGTTGTTTGGTAGCAGCCTCCTTGCTTGATCCTCCCAAATTTTTAGGTGTATAGATCCTTCCGGTTCTGATCATTCCCTATGCAGCACCAGATTCTTCCATCTTTGCTTTTCCCTTTCGCCTAGCTTCGGCAACGTAGTCCCAAGGTATGGTGTTGGACTTGAAAGGAGGCGTGGTTGCTACTGTCACTGTGAAAGGTGTGGCCACTTCCACCTTAAATGGAACAGGTATGGCTGCGAGTGGTGTTACTTCTACCTCAAATGGAACCGATGTGGGTACCTCAACCTTAATTAGATGTTGTACCTGGACCATAATAGGATTGAGCGTGACTGCGGGCTTCTTAGGATCGTCGCCCTCTTTGAAGTCCAATTTATCCCTCGGGATCCCACTCCTCGTATGTTTCTATCACATTGATCCCTTTGCCCCTATGATCTAGAAGAGGATTGCTGCGGAAGTTGGGTGCAGCTTCCTTCGCCTGTATGACCTTATTATCAATCAGTGTTTGGATCTTGTCTTTCAATGTCCGGCACTCGTCAATAGTGTGCCCTTTCATACCGGAATGATATGCACAGATTTTATTCGGGTTGACCCATTGAGATGAGTTCTCCATTGCCACAGCGGGAATAGGGGTGACATAACTAGCGGCCTTCAACCTTTCGTACAGCTGGTCGATGGGTTCAGCAATGGCGGTGTATTGTCTGGGTGGTTTGCGATCAAAATTAGGTCGGGGTTTCTGGTAATTTGGATGAGCTGGAGGTGAATGATAGTAGGATGGATGGGTGTTATAAATGTGATAGGCGGTGGCGGGTTGAGAGTATCTGGGAGGTAAGGGTTGGTATGTAGGTGGAGGTGTTTGGTATGTGAGTGGAGATTTTGGGCCTTGGGCCACCATTACTGCCCCTACTTCTTTCTTCTTTGATATGCCACCTGATTGCAATGCTTTGTTTGTGGCTTGCAGTGCCTCAAAATTTGTTACCATCCCACTTTTAATGCCCTCTTCAATCCTTTCTCCGAGTTTGATGATATCGAAGAACTTATGATTCTCAATAACCATTAGCCTTTCATAATACTGTGGGTCCTGTGTCCGGACAAAGAACTTGTTCATCTGTTCCTCGTCTAATGTTGGTCTGACCTTAGCTGCTTCTGACGTCCACCGAGTAGCATACTCGCGAAAAGTCTCAGTTGGCTTCTTCTTTAGGTTCTGGATATAGAAGACATCTGGTGTATTCTTCGTATTGAACCTGAACCGGTCCATAAATTCTGATGCCATGCTCACCCAATTGGCCCACTTCTTAGGATTATGGCTTATGTACCATGACGGGGCATCTCCGGTAAGACTTCTCATGAAGAGCTTCATTCGAATCCTTTTATCTTTTTCGACCCCCACGAGCTTGTCACAATAAGTTCTTAGATGAACCTTAGGATCACCCGTTCCGTCAAACATTTCGAACTTGGGAGGTTTGTAACCCTCCGGCAGTTCCACGTCTGTTTGTATGCATAAATTCTCGTAGTTCATACCTTCTATCCCTTTACCTCCTTGTGAGCACGTAATTTTTGCCCTATGTGAAATACACCTACAAATTAAAGAAATAGATTTTTTCCACTTGTTTACCATTTTATAGGGTTTTTGTAGGATTTTTTTTGTTAATTGTTTGCATTTTTTTGCACGTTTAATTCTATTAAAATCATGAAAAAATGCCAAATACCATGCGTTGCATTGAGATTTTGTTTTCATGTTTTTAGGATTAATTAGTTAGTTAATTGCTTTATTAAGATGAAAATCACAAAAATTGGTTCACTTTTACATTTTTTAGATTAGTAATTTTTCTCTTTTAATCTAGGAGCAACTAATTTTTATAAATATTATAGTTAGATAATTAGCTTAATTTTACAATTTAAATTAATTTAGGAATTTAATTTAGGTTTTTAATTAATTAGAGAAAGATAACAAAGAGAAAAGAATTTGAAAAGGGTTTAATTTGGTCCCAAAATTGGGCCAAAATCGTTTTGAGCCCAAAAACCCCATGTTCCGCCCCAGCCCAATCCCTGTTACCCGGTCCAGCCTTCCCTTTAACACCAAACGACACTGTTTCAGCCCGTTGAATCCCAGCCGTTGATCTCGTGTGATCCAACGGCTGGGAACTAACCTACCCGTCCCATATATATATGTCCGAACTCACCCCCAAACCCTTCAGACCCCCCCATTTCCCGTCTCCTTCACTCCAAATCCCAACCCTAGCCGCCCCAAAATCTTCAGCATCGGCCACCACCTTAAAACCGCCAAATGACCTCCGAATCCACCCAAATCCACATCCCTTAATCTTCTCCCCCTCATCATCCTATAGCCTTTCTTGATTTCCATCCAAATACCCTAGAAGTCCTCATGTTTCAAATCTAAAAATGGCCAGAAACGCTAAGCTTGGTTTTCAATAGTTTTCGCTTGTTTTAAACAATTTTGATTTAAAACTAATATTAGCTCATGGTTCTTGGAAAAGAACCGTCGATTAATATAAGTTTTGAGTCATTTTACAATCATCGAAATACGGCCGAGCCCCGATGTGATGACCCCGCCAGTCGTCTCATGAGTTACCGCTCCGTTTCCCCCATTTCCGCTTCTTTATGTTTTGTTATCCGTGTTTCATGTGATCAAGTTGAATAGTTTGCGTTCGGAGTGGTTTTGGCAAGAAATGAGACACCTAGTCTCTTTTAAGAAAGTTTAAGTTGGAAAAGTCAACCGGATGTTGACTTATATGTTAGAGGGCTCGGATATGAATTCTGATGGTTCGTTTAGCTTCGGGAGGTGATTTGTGACTTAGGAGCGTGATCGGAACTGGTTTTGGAGGTTCGACGTAGAATTAGGCTTGAATTGGCGAAGTTAGTATTTTGGCGAATTTCGGTTGATAGGTGAGAATTTTATCCGAGGGTCGGAATTGAATTCCGAGAGTTGCTGTAGCTTCATTATGTCATTTGGGATGTGTATGCAAAATTTCAGGTCATTCGGACGTGGTTTGGTTGGGTTTTTGATCGAAAGCGTATTTTGGAAGTTTTTAGAAAACTTAGGCTTGAATTCGATGAATTTTGGGTAATTTGATGTTGTTTGAGGTGTTTTGATGATTGGAGCAAGTTTTAATGAGGTTTTAGCATGTGTTGGTGCTTTTGGTTGAGGTCCCGGGGGCCTCGGGGGAGTTTCGGGTGGTCAGACGGACCATTTTCTAAGTTTAAAAGTTGCAGATTTTTCATTTCAGGTGTTGCAGAGAAGTTACTCTTCGCGTTCGCGTAAAGAGCCTCGCGTTCGCGAAGGAGGAATTGGGAGGCAGGTGATTTGCTCTTCGCGTTCGCGTCTGAGGGTCCGCGTTCGCAGAAGGCCATATGGTTGTGCTTCGCGTTCGCACAAGGCCTCTCGCGTTTGCGTATAAGGAATAGGGGTCCAGTCTATATTGGTCTTCGCGTTCGCATGAGTGATGTCGCGTTCGCGTAGGAGAGGAAGGCTAAAGCATCGCGTTCGCGGGTTGAGTCTCGCGTTCGCATAGGGTTAATTTTGGAAACATAAAAGATGTGCTTCGTGTTCGCGAGGCAGTGGTCGCGAACGCGATGAAGGAATTCCAGAACTGGGCAGAAAGTTTATAAACATTTCATCCGCGATTTTTAGTCATTTTTCCTCCATAGCCGAGCATTTTAAGAGCTTTTTGAAGGTGATTAAAGAGGGATTCAAGGAGAATTTATTGGAGTTAAGATTTTTGAACCTAAAACGTGATTTTATTGTGAAATCTACCTAGAAATTCATGGAACTTAAGCTAAAATGGAAGAAACTAGGGCTTGGGATTTTGAATTTGATTTAGGGATTTGAAGGACCATTTGAGGTCGGATTTGAGAGCTTTTGGTATGTATGAACTCGTGAGGAGATAAGGAACCCGTTGATGTAAAAATTTATGAGTTTTGAGAAGTGGGCCCGGGGCTCGGGTTTTGTTAATTTCGAGATTTTCAATATTTTTCGATTGTTTTTGCTTGGGCTTTGTTCCCTTAGCATATTGTGACGTATTCATTCTGATTTTGGAAAGATTCGACGCGCGTGGAGGCCGATTCGAGGGGCAAGGGCGTCGCGAGCTAGAGATTTAGCCGGTTCGAGGTGAGTAATGATTGTAAATGACGTCCTGAGGGTTTGAAACCCCGGATTGCACATCGTAGTGCTATATTGAGGTGACTTGCACGCCAGATAGCGAGCGTGGGGTAGAGCACCATTGGGGATTTGTGACTTGGTCCGTCCCGATTGATAAATTTACCGCGTATTTTACTGAAACTTACTTGTTATTATCTTGATTTGGATTGATCGTCATATTTGGGCTTCTTGCCAATTATCTGAACCCTTCGTGGATTTTTATCACTATTTCCTCACTGTTTTGACTTATTACTTAAACTCAGTCGTGATGTTTTTCACTGTTTTACTACTCAGCCACTTTTACTCGGTTTTGAGACTCAAATGATATTTTAAATGATGTTTGGGCTGAGAACTACTGTTTTACTGATGCCCGAGGGGCTTATGTGATCTTTGGACTGAGTATGGCCGAGGGCCAGATATGAGGATACAGTGATACTGTTATGAAGCCGAGGGTCTGGATATGATGCCACGAGATGGCTTGATATAGCGCTTGGGCCGTAAGGGGCCCTTCCGGAGTCTGCACACCCCCAGTGAGCGCGGGTACCCATTGTGATCTGAGAGTGAGCCCGAGGGGCTGATATTGTTCTGAGAGAGAGAGCCCGGGGGGCTGGTACTGTTCTATGTGGATACTTTCTTTATCTGTCTGTGCATTAATTGCTTAACTGTTGTAGAAGTATTTCATTCTGTTTTCATTGGATTACTGCTTTATATTACTTGTTTAACTGTTGCAATATATATTACCTTGTGTTCACGTGATTTCTTATTCTCAGCCATTATTTATGCTTATTACTCACTGGGTCGGAGTACTCACATTACTCCCTGCACCGTGTGTGCAGATGAAAGCATAGCAGGTCCCGCTCCAGAGTGTTGACTCGTCCCAGCTCAGGTGGATCTTCGAGGAGACTTTAGGTAGCTGCTGGCGTTCGCAGCCTGGAGCTCCTCTCTATCTATATCTTTACTTTCCATTTCAGTACTGAGACTATGTAGTTATTTTTGAGAGATTTGTTATCTTAGACGCTCGTGACTTGTGACACCCCGGTTTGGGCTGTGTCGGGATGGTTTCCCCGTTATTGTTATCTATGCTTCTGCAAATTTATTACTATTTAATCATACTTTAAACTGTTTTACGATCATTAAATGGTGTTAAAAGGTGTATTGTATTGGTCTGTATGGCCTTGTCTTCACGAGAGGTGCCATCACGACCGGGTTCGTAGTTAGGGCCGTGACACCCAAAAGATCCGTTTTGGAATCATTCCTTGTTTTCTCAACAGGTATCTCTCTTGTCCTCTTGCCCTTTTAGTGTTCTTATTCATCTTAAGAGTTTTTGTTTAAGAAATTAAAAGAGGAAAGCAGTGTTTGTTCTGTTTATTTGATTTGTTGTTGTTAGATTTTCTTTTGGTTAATGAACCAGCTAGTTTTAGGTCATAATATTAGCTTAATTTCGTTGATTCATTAGATTGCTATGTTTAGGTCTCTTTTGGGCTTTTGTTGTCTCTGGTTTGGGCAGAAGAAGCCCATTCGTTTGGGCTTGAGTCTTGGGTCAGTTGACCCATGTTTGGTTTAGTTTGGGGAGTAAATACAGGGGTGTCAGGGGTTATTTTGGGTATCTTAGGTCTAGGGAATATTTTCTGTTAGAGGAGAAGCTTCTATAGGTTAAAAGGAGGTTTGCATGCTAAGAAATGAAGGCAGCTCAGATATTTTTAAGGGACTAGGAGGTAAAATAAATAAGTTAAAAGGGGTGAAAAAGGGAATTAGGAAAGGAGGATAGGGCTGCCCTAGAAGTGCATATATAAGGATCCTTTCCTCACTCATTAGAGAGATTTTGGGGAGACCCTAAAAAAAACCAGCAACTCTAGTGTTCTATTAAATCAAAATTCTGAGCTGAAAGAGGAAGAAGAGTTTGAGTAAAATCTGGGAATCTTTGGTTTTTGTTAAATCAAAGCATGGATTAAGCTGAATCTGTGTGCTATTGTTAATTTGCCACTTTCTTTCATTTGTCCCTTGCTGAAATTCTTGCTTCATTCTATTCTTTGCTGTATCCAGGTACCTTTCAAACCTTTGATGGCCATTGGAATGCCATCATGTTTGTTTTTTCTTTGTTTTCTCTTTGAAGGATATGTGTGTAATATGAAATCCATATTCAGATTTTATGTTTCAGCTATCTATTATATGTTTCTTTCAAGCCATTCTATTGTTTTTTTTTTGTAATTCCCTACTTAACTGTTGCTTAAAGCCCTTGGATCTACTATGCTGTGCCTATGATTTGGTTAGGGCCATCATGTTTGAATGCTCAAATAGGTTAGCTTTTTCGTGTGTTATTCAAAGAGTTCAGGGTGTTTGGACTTTGCTTATTTGTTAAAGAATGTAGGATGCCATGATGGTCATGGTATCCCTTTGGATTTTGATGTCTAAATCCATGCTTTGTTTTAAAAGAGTTCAATTGATTAGTTGTCAATTAGTGTTCAGATTGCATCTTAGAACTTCATGTATGGTCGAAATGGTTACACGATTGATTCTGATGTAATTGACTAATAGTTTAAAGTAATTCAAGATATATTGTGTTATTAAAGGCATGTTAATGAGTTGAAGTCCATAGCATGATATCCAGCATATTTGATATTCAGAATGTTGATAAAGAATGTTTGGTTATTTATGTTTAAATAGATTAGACTCCAAGCATGGTTTTAGCATATTAAAGGTCCTTTTTTTTAAATTGCTGGGCCTGGAACCAGCCCAAAATAAGTGAGCCGATTCTGGGCTCAGTTCTCAGCTCTCAATTTCAAGTAGTATATTATTAATGGCGAGTTGTGGTTTTTTTACTCATGGGCTCGATTATGAGCCCAAGCAGCTCCAGCACTGTTTTCCCTGCTGATCTAGCGACTCGTTGAGTTCAACACTGGCCCAAATTTCCTCCCATAAATTAATTGAGGGCTAGCCTATATACTGAATGCATTTATAATTAGTAGCCTTCATTGAACATCGAATAATTTTTTTTTAAAATACAAGCATTCGTAGATTGCTTTAGGCACGTAATTAAATCATCACAACTACGGGTATGGTTCCCGTGGCGTGGTTGTGATACCTAATTTCAAATTAGTTTTAGGTATGAATATCCGCAATTCGCCTTAATTTAAGCACAAATCTTTTGAAGTAAATTGAGGTGTGCCATCCAATCACGTAGTCTATGGCCCTCACATCAGTATCTTAATTAATGTATAAAAACGCCTTGAATTCTCGTAGTTTTCTTTAGGCGCGTTAATTAAATAAAGTGTCATAGCTACGGGTACGGTTCTTGTGACGTAGTTGTGATACACAATCTTAAAATCCAAGGGTACGGTTATGTGACCCGGCCACAGTTTAATCTTGTTTATAAAATAAACATGTTGTAGATCGTGGGTACGGTGCCCGTGACATGATTCGCAATGTGTAATCAAATAATTAGCTGTATGACAATCACAGATTATTAAAAGCGATGTAAAAGGGATAAAAATGTACATAGGTTTCAAAAATATTTTAAAATCAGATAAATAGGCTAATAATAATAGTTGACCGACCGTGCTAAGACCAAGGAACCCGGGAATGCCTAACACCTTCTCCTGGGTTAACAGAATTCCTTATCCGGATTTCTGTGTTTCGCAGACTATAAAACAGAGTCAAACTTCCTCGATTCGGAATTTTAAATCGGTGACTTGGGACACCATAAATTATCCCAAGTGGCGACTCTGAACTTAAATAAATAATCTCGTTTCGGTTATTGTCACTTTAATTGGAAAAACTCCCATATACCCCTTTCGGGGTAGAAAAAGGAGGTGTGACAGCTCTGGCGACTCCGCTGGAGAAAAGAACCCAGAATCTCTTGTTCAGGTTTCGAGAATTCGAGCTTAGAATAATTGTTGTATTTGGCTTTCGTTTATTATCTGGTTTTATTACATGTTTAGGCCTAATGTGCTAAATGCCACTTTTTAACGCTTTGTTGTTATTTGAACTGTATAGAAACTGCCGCGAAACTCTTCTCTTCTCATCTTCGGGAAGTGCACGCTGGCGTGACTTCTTTTCTGTTAGTGTCATACCCTAATTTAGAACGAGGTTCGGACAAGTTGCAAAGCCGGATGATCTTTTGATTACCGGTACACTGCCCCCCCCCTCCTCGGCTCGAGTTGTCCGCTCGGGTAAGCCAGGTCGAGAACAATACACCCAGGTTTTAAACTTAGAATAACAGAGCCTCATGCCGGATCCCTAGTAGGAACGTTTGTTTGCATCATGTGCATTTGACTTTGGGGACTCAACACAGGGGTTGGGTCCATCTAGGACAGGTGTACCCGTAAATAAAAGACCAACCCGATGCATTTTTACGTACTACATGTTCATTCATTTGTTTTGGCTTGCATGTTGACCGGCTTCTGGACTAGGTAGGAAAATCAAAGAAAAACCAAGTTTGTAGTATGAGAGAGGATTTCACATGTGTCCCAAAAATGGTGTTCAAAATATCCTGAAACTCTGCCGAAATTTTGAAGAAAAAAAAGATTTCTTGAAATAAAAAAGGAAAAGAGATTTTTTGAGAAAGAAAAGGGTTAGTCCCAAAATGGTTTATGTGTTTCCTCGTCGTGTCAAAACTAGCCGAACTACGCGGGTTTGATTCTCACCGGATGTGGGATACGTAGCAACCCTCATCGGGTCCAGCCCCGCTTTTGAAATTTTGAAAAAAAAATCAATGAAGTGTCGTCGTTTCGTCGTAAATAGAATGGGTGATGCCGTTCTTGTCTAAATAGCCAAGTGCCCCAACGGGACGTTGGAAGGCCGTTTTTGCATGAATAGCCACCGATGGTTTCTTTGCCAATTTTTGGCCACCTAGCAAGCACAACCCTGAAATCTTCCCTTCTGAAGTGTTGAAGGGCCGTATTTGCAAAAGTGGTTGTTGTCTATTTGAGTTTTGTAAAATGACCCTTTTTATCAGCTTTAATGAAATTCGCTGTGTTTTAAACCAATCACCTTAATCTAAATGTGCAGAATGAGCACGAGTCAAAATTTACCAATGAAGGTCATGTCCAAGATTCCGTTGGAACTACACATGTGGTGGGATGATTTGGGTGAGCAAGGACGAGACACGATCAAGCTTTACTTGGGGGGGCTCACCGGATTACTAAAGATCAGGCCTACGGGAGACATAATAAAGGCACTGGTGGCATTTTGGGACCCAGCTTACAACGTTTTGCATTTCTCGGACTTCAAACTCACACCCACTTTGGAGGAGATATCTGTTTATGTTGGGAGTACCGAGGGTCTAAGACATAAATACCTGGTCGCTCCAAGGGCCTTCACCCCTCACAAGTTTCTGGATTTGCTAAAAATAAGCAGGGGGGTCCAGTATGAAGATTTGGCGGCTGGGTTTTCCACTCTACACTTCATATACCAGCGGTACGGTCATGTAAGAGGACTTGACAACCCGGAAAGTGGAATCTATAGCAAAGGGAACCGATCAAAATGGGAAGAGCATAGGTGCTTCGCTTTCATGGTGGTGTTCTTAGGTCTTTTAGTGTTTCCCCGGAAGGATGGGAATATTGATCAACGGGTAGCTGGAGTCGTCAATGCTTTGATTACCAATGCCAAGAGCACCCTCGCCCCTATGATAGTATCTGAGATATTCCGAGCTCTCACGGCCTGCAAAGCCGGAGCAGATTTTTTCGAATGGTGCAATTTGCTACTACAAATGTGGATGATTGAGCATCTGTGTCATCATCCTCGATATATGAATTAGGGATCTACAGGAAAGAGCTGCATTGAAGAGTTCGGCACAAGGGTCTCAAGGTTCAAAATGCCAGAAGGGTTTGGAGAGTGGATATCCTGCCTTTGTTCTATTACGGCAGGGCAGATAGAGTGGACACTGGGTTGGCTTCCTATTGAAGAAATTGTGTATATGCCTACCACCGGTCCTTATTTCCTCCTAATGGGCCTTCGAGGCATCCAACCTTATGCCACATACCGGGTGTTGAGACAGTTGGGAAGATGCTAGGTAGTGCCCCCAGATGAAGATCTTAGTGTTCATGCAGTCAAAATCCGCTCGGATGGCCAAATTCATGAAGAAGTAGTTCGTCATATTTGGAACGAGTGCTAGTATTTGACAGCAAACACCCGAGTGTGTGACTTGTCCAAAGGCGAGGTCTCACCTGGTTATCTTGTTTGGTATAGAAAGAAGGACACTGCAAGGGCCGAACCTGAAAAGCCAACCAAAAGGCCTCACATCCAGGAATTTGTTGAAGCGTCGCAGGAACAATGGGCCTGGTTGTCCAAAGAAAATGAGTACAAGGCCGCCATAAGAAAGTTGGAAAAGCAAGTCAGAGATCTTCAATTTGAGAGTGGCTTACAAGCTGTTGCGGATGCGGGCGAAAAGAAAAGGTTAGACAAAGAAAATGACGCCCTCCGAGCCCAAATCCAAAAGATGAAAATAGCAGCTGAGAACCCTACCACAAGTGAAAAGGATGAAATACTTATAGACAGCGTTAGGCGGAATGTATGTGACTATGGGTTTGATTTTGAAAAGACCGAGGGCGAACTAGCAAAGGCCCGAGCAAAGTTGGCCAGGAATGCAGAGGAACGGGCACGTTTCGTTCAACAGTTGAAGGATAAATACGACAAAGGAATCATGGGGTTGGAGAAAAAGATCAATGCCCTTGAGAGCGAAATGACCAAGCAAGCAAAGAACTTCAAAGCAGAAAGAGATCACTGCTATGCCTTGATGTCACAGCTAGAAGAGGACCTGCAACAATTACAAGAGCAAAATCATATGGCCACACAAGTTTTGGAGGCTAGATCTTAACAAATTGGACATCTGTTACAAGAGAAGGGCGTCATCAGGGAGAGGGTTAGAAGGATTGCTGACTATATTGTGATGAAGTACAACGAATGCAAGGACATGACCAGGTCCATGTTCTTCACTGCAGTTATGATTTTTGTCCGTCAGATAATGGATGACCTATATCGCCTCCAAGAAGATATGGCACATAGGCCTGCGGCGAGACCGACTGATGTCCCGCGGGCCCTTGGAGCAGTAGTTGAGGCACTTATGTATTTCTGATTTTATTCTTCGAGTCTGTATTTTCAGTTTCTTTCGGAGTCTATTGGTCTACTTTCGAGTCTGTATTTTCAGTTTCTTTTGGAGTCTGCTAGTCCACTTTTGAGTATGTATTGAAGTTTCTTTTAGAGTCTGTTATTTTTTTATGTTTAAATCTGTAGGACGGAGTCGTTGTAATAGAGGAAAATCAGAATGTTTTCATGAAAATTCGAAAACCCAAAAATATTTCTTTATTTTATTTCACATTTATCCTTTGAACTACGTAATGATCTGATTCATGCGAAGTCAGGATACGTAGGCAATCCCCATAGGATTCGATCATAACCATCAAAAGAGAAAAGGAATTGAGTGAAAAGAAAGAGTGGCAAAGCAAGAAACAAGAGAGAAATGCAAAATAAGAGGGCTGCAATGAGAACCAAGTACAGAACTGATAGTGACTAAAAAGGCAAGAATGAAAAGAAAAAGAAAGCCCAAATGTGAAAGTTCCTTAAAGCTGGGATGAAGCATGAAACCATTCAAATACACAATAGAAACATTTCCCTGTTAGGTGCATTGCATTCCCAACGTGCGGTTGCCTATCTGTTAAGTTCTTAATCGCTAACAAGTTTGCTGGTTGTCATCAAGTACAGGAAGGTGGTTAGTTTGTTCGGCATTATGGCAAGTCACCCGTATAATACCAGATCTAAGCACAAGGTGAACAAGGCTGGCAAAGAACTGGACTCGAGTGTTATTGACCCGCCAAGGGAGGTAGAGGAGTCTGAGCCCGGTTGAAAGAAGAGTTACATAAGCTGAAACACCAGATGGCTGAGATGTACCAGGCATGGATGAAAGGGCATCCTCCACCATCATACCCCGCCAACCCTGCTTTCATCCCACCACTAGCTCAATCTCAAGAACCCCCCGTCATTGATCTATCCCCACAACATGCCCCAAGCTTCAACCCTTATCACCACTATCCGGGCTCTTCTCAAACTGTCCAAGCTCCATTAGCCAAATCAACCGCATACCCTCCTCCACCGGTTACCCCTCTCTTCGTAGCACCTCCAGCAGGTATCCTTCATCGATCTTCTAGTGAGCCGGCGCTCCAAGACCAAGATAACCAGTACTACGCCCCGGAGCCCACCTTCAAAGTCCCAGATCACTACTCCTACCCCCCTCGTTTCGACCTTCCTGTCGAGACTGAGAAACCACCCAAAAACCCGGAACAGGAGGAGATGTTTAGGAAGGTGAGAAGCCTAGAACAGTCACTCAAAAATATGCAAGGGTTAGGAGGCCAAGTGAGTGTTGACTAAAAAGATCTGTGTTTAGAGCCCGTTTGGATTAGCTGATTGTAAATAGCTGATAAGCTTGAAGTGTTGAAAAGCTTTTTTTAGTGCTGAAACTGATTTTGAAAATAAACATTTACATGTTTGGATGGAAGTGCGGAAATTGATAATAAGCAATTGATGTATTTGATTAAAAAGTGCTTATAAGCTATTCTTTTGTTAAAATGACTAAAATACCCTAGAATGTTTTTCAAAAAATTATAAATTAAAAATTTCTTTGTGAAGAAAAGAATTAACAATGAATATGGAATGGGGAGAAAGTCAAAAAATTTATTTTGGGAAAAGTATTTTGTGAATTAGAAAATATTATTAAGGATAAACTAGTAAAAGTGTTGGTCAAACTAAAAGTGCTTATAAGCTGAAAAGCCATAAGTTGGGGGTGACCAGCTTATGACTTATGGCTGATTTTAGCTTATAAGCACTTGGCTTATAAGCATTTTGGATGTTTACCAAATGCGTAGATAAGCCAAAAGGTGCTTATAAGCCAGTTTGACAAGCTTATAAGCTTAGCCAAACACCCTCTTAGTCCAGTTACCTGTTGGGTTCAAAATGCCCAAATTCGACTTGTATGACGGGCACGGAGATCCCGCGGCCCACTTAAGGAGATTTTGCAGCAAAATGAGAGGAGCCGGTGGGAAAGATGAGCTGTTAATGGCATACTTTAGCCAGAGTCTGAGTGGTGCGGCATTGGAGTGGTACACTCGTCAGGATCACATCAGATGGTATACCTGGGATGATTTGGCCCAAGCATTCGCTCGGCATTTCCAATACAACATAGAAATTATTCCAGATCGTTTGTCTTTGACTAAGATAGAGAAGAATCCTGGTGAGAGTTTCAGGGAATACGATTTTCGTTGGAGGGAACAGGCAGCACGAGTCAACCCTCTGATGGAGGAAAGTGAAATGGTGGAGTATTTTCTTCAGGCTTTGGAGCCTACTTACTTTGGTCATCTGATCTCGGCCATAGGTACGTCTTTCAATGAGGTAGTGAAGATGGGAGGTATGGTAGAAGAAGGGCTCAAATCGAGCAAGATCATGAGCTACTCAGCTATCAAAGCAACAACCCAAGCAATTCAGAATGGTACTGGGGGAGTAATAGGGAAGAAGACGAAAGAAGATGTTGCAATGGTCGTCTCGGGATCGTGGCATGGTCCGAGGGGTACACCACACCATTGCACCCAGCCTCGACCCCATCCTCAAACCTACACCAAACCCCATATAATCTACCCCAACATTACTTTCCATTGTCAGACCCTCAGTATTCTATCAAGCCACCTCAATACCATGTCCACCACGCCCAGTCATACGCTCAACCTCCTTCTTACCCACAATGACGGGCCCCAGCTCCACAGAATACCTACCCAGCTCCATAAAATGCCTACCCACCTCCACAAACATACCAAAACTCTGCCGGTCTAGGCTTCCGACCCAGGCCTGAGTACAGAAAAGAAAGGCAACAGCGGAAGCAGACCTTCACCCCGCTGGGGGAATCTTATGCCAGTCTATTCCAGAGGTTGAGGCAGTTAGATGTGCCGAGACCAATCGAATCAAAATTACCAAACCCTCCTCCAAAGAATCTGGATTACTCCCTCAACTGTGCATATTGTTCTGGTGCTCCGGGGAACGACACGGAGAAGTGTTGGCATTTAAAAAGCGCCATCCAAGAGCTCATCGACACAAATCAGATTGTGGTCCAAACTTTGGAAGCACCCAATATCAACCAGAACCCGTTGCCAGCCCATGCTGAAACGCACATGATTGAGATAATGCACAAGGATGGGGAGCCCAGGAAGCCTTCACAATCCGTCATGATGATCCAGTCTAGTGAGGGTAAGTCAGTCAAGGACCCGGTTGTCACAAAAGCAACCTCTTCAATAGCTGAAGGATCGCCAGACAAGTTGAGCATGCCAAATGATAAGCCTTCTGTGGTAGTTGAAAAGAAGTCCCCAAGTGATGTTGTAGCAAAGCAAGAAAAGCTAAAGGTGATCGTGCCGGGGGTAGCAAGTAAGCCTGTCATAATTATGGAGAGGGCTCGCGCGGCCACTATCATTATCAAACCTATGACCCAGCTGCCGGTAGCTAACACCAAGGCTATCCCATGGAACTATGAGCGGGTGATAGTGACCTATAAGGGGAAGGAATTGAAAGAGGAAGTTAACGAAGCCCAGGGATTAACTCGTTTGGGGAGATGCTTTGCCTCGGAAGAGTTAAGGAAAGCTAAAACACTTAGAGACAATCCAGTTCTAGTGAAGAAACCGGTCATTGAAGAAGAGGCGGAGGAGTTTTTGAGAAAAATGAAGGTGCAAGATTACTCCATCGTGGAACAGTGGAGAAAGACTCCTGCTCAGATTTCCCTGCTATCATTGTTGATCCATTCAGATGAGCACCGCCGGGCCCTGATGAAAATTTTGAACGAAGCTCATGTCCCCGACAAATTCACAGTAAACCATTTGGAGAAAATTGCCAAAAAGATATTTGAGGCGAACAGGATCACCTTCTCGGATGACGAGTTGCCTTTGGAAGGTAAAGAACATAACAAAGCTCTCTATCTTACCGTGAAATGTGATGATTCTGTGGTTACAAGGGTGTTGGTGGATAATGGTTCCAGTGCGAACATTTGCCCTCTCTCCACTTTGCACAAGTTGAAAATTGATACTGAAAGGATCCACAAGAACAGTATATGTGTGCGAGGTTTTGACGGAGGGGGCAAAGATTCTGTTGGCGATATCGTGCTCGAACTAACAATAGGACCAGTTGAATTTACCATGGAGTTCAGGTACTTGATTTCGCCGTCTCTTACAATTTGTTGTTGGGTAGGCCCTGGATACATGTTGCCAAAGCAGTCCCGTCTTCTTTGCACCAGATGGTCAAGTTCAAGTGGGACAGACAGGAGATCGTCGTGCATGGCGAGGAGAACTTGTGTGGTTATAATGATACTTCTATCACGTTTATTGAGGCTGAAGATGATAAGGGGCCTTGGGTCTACCAAGTTTCCGAAACAGTGCAATTTGAGAAGGTTCCCGAGGGGGAATGTATTCCAGGTCCAAGGCTAGCGTCCGCATCTGTTATGATGGCATCTGAAATGCTGAAGAATGGTTTTGTACCGGGCAAAGGTCTGGGCGCATCTTCACAAGGTATCGTGCTGCCAGTGTCTCTACCTAAAAATTTGGGTACGTTTGGTCTAGGATTCAGGCCCACGGGGGAAGATGTGAAAAGGGCTAAAAGGTCAAAAAAGAAGGCATGGGCACTCCCGACGCCTATCCCTCACCTCTCCATCTTCTTTGTCAAACCAGGGATCAGGAAACGCCCAGTGTCAGCAGTCCCAAATCCTATGGTTGACGCTGATGAAGAATTAATTGAAAGGTTCCAGAGGTTATTTGATGAGGTGAACATGGTGGAAATTGGAGAAGGATCCAGGAAAGCGGATGTGCAGTTCGTCGGGCCGAAAGTGAAGCTTAACAATTGGAAGGCTACTCCTCTCCCTACTCGGAAGAAATTTTGGTAGTTTGCTTTGTTTTCCTTTCTATCTGGTTATTCCAGGGTTGTAACCTAGATTTATTTTTATTTTCAGTCTGTTTTGATGTACAAACCCTTCTATCCTTTATTTTGAATGAAATGCAATTTCCCTTTTCCATTACTCCTGATAGTGTCATTTTTGTCTTTCTTTGTACAGTTCTTTATATGCTGGTTTCAACAACATGACATGCATGAGGAATCTTCGGCCAAGTCTTAAAAGCAAATCTAATTCTGAAATAATAATCCAAGAAATAGAGTGTGGTGATGAAACATAATATGATAAAGATGAGGCATTTGAGGAAATTAGTAAAGAACTAATTCATTTTGAAGAGAAACCCAAGCCTAATTTGAATGAAACTGAAGCAATTAATTTAGGGGATCCAGATAATATCAGGGAAACCAAGATAAGCGTAAACTTGGAACCACTAATCAAGGAAGAAATAATCAAAGCACTATTTGAATATAAAGACATTTTTGCATGGTCATATGCGACATGCCGAGTTTGAGTACTGACTTGGTAGTTCACAAATTGCCGACTCATCCGGCATTCCCTCCCATCAAGCAAAAGTTAAGGAAGTTCAAGACTAACATGAGTGTGAAGATCAAGGAAGAAATCACAAAACAGTTGGATGAAAAGTTCATTCGAGTCACGCGATACCCCACCTGGTTAGCTAATGTTGTGCCAGTACCAAAGAAGGATGGTAAGACCAGGGTGTGCATTGATTACCGTGATCTCAACAAAGCAAGTCCGTAGGATAACTTCCCATTGCCCAATATCCACATTTTGATTGATAACTGTTCTAAGCATGAGATTGGGTCTTTTGTGGATTGCTATGCGGGATATCATCAGATCTTAATGGATGAGGAAGATGCGGAAAAGACGGCATTCATCACGCGGTGGGGAACATATTGCTACCCGGTCATGCCATTTGGTTCGGAAAACGCTGGGGCAACTTACATGAGGGCAATGACCACCATATTCCATGACATGATACACAAGGAGATTGAGGTTTACGTAGATGATGTGATCATAAAGTCCAGGAAGCAGTCCGACCACATCGGAGACTTGAGAAAGTTTTTCTAGAGGCTCCGCAGGTACAATCTTAAACTCAACCCTGCAAAGTGTGCATTTGGTGTTCCGTCTGGGAAAATGTTGGGGTTCATAGTCAGTCAACGAGGCATTGAGTTGGATCCGTCAAAGATCAAAGCTATCCAAGAATTGCCACCCCAAGGAATAAGACTGAGGTGATGAGTTTGCTCGGGCGTTTAAACTACATCAGCAGGTTTATTGCTCAACTCACGACAACTTGTGAGCCCATCTTTAAGTTGCTAAAGAAGGATGTTGCGGTCAAATGGACTGATGAGTGTCAGAAGGAATTTGATAAGATCAAGGAGTATTTGTCAAACCCACCTGTGTTGGTCCCGCCGGAACCCGAGAGACCTTTAATTCTCTATTTGACAGTCCTGGATAATTCATTTGGTTGTGCGTTGGGTCAACATGACATCACTGGTAGGAAGGAGCAAGCTATCTATTATCTCAGCAAGAAGTTCACATCCTATGAGGTTAAGTATACTCCCCTTGAAAGGACATGTTGCGCCCTAACTTGGGTGGTACAAAAGTTAAAGCATTATCTGTCATCCTACACTACTTACCTCATTTCTTGCCTGGATCCTTTGAAGTATATCTTTCAGAACCCTATGCCCACAGGAAGACTTGCAAAGTGGCAGATTTTGCTCACAGAGTTTGACATCATCTATGTGACTCGAACCGCGATGAAAGTCCAAGCATTGGCCGATCGTTTGGCCGAGAACCCGGTGGATGAAGAATATGAGCCATTGAGGACATATTTTCCTGATAAAGAGGTGATGCATATTGACGAGGTGGAGCAGGATGAAAAGCCAGGTTGGAAACTTTTCTTTGATGGAGCCGCTAACATGAAAAGTGTCGGAATAGGGGCTGTGCTCATTTCTGAAGCAGGGCATCACTACCCTGTTACGGCCTAGCTTCGTTTCTATTGTACTAACAACATGGCTGAGTACGAGGCATGCATTCTAAGTTTGAGGTTAGCTGTAATATGGGAGTCCAGGAAGTCTTGGTTTTGGGAGATTCGGATATGTTGGTGCACCAGATTCAGGGAGAACGGGAGACTCGGGATTTAAAGCTCATACCGTATTGACAATGTTTGCATGATCTTTGCAAATGGTTCAGATCAGTAGAATTCAGGCATATTCCTAGGATCCATTATGAGGTTGCCGATGCCTTAGCTACCTTGGCGTCAATGTTACACCATTCTGACAAGGCTTATGTTGACCTTCTGCATATTAAAGTTCGTGATCAGTATGCCTATTGTAATGTGGTTGAGGAAGAACTTGATGGTGAACTGTTGTTCCATGATATCAGGGAATACATCAAGATGGGGGTGTATCCGGAACAGGCCACAAGTGATCAAAAGGGAAGAATTTGACGTTTGGCTAGTGGGTTTTTCTTGAGCGGGGGGATTCTATACAAGAGGACTCCAGATCTTGGACTGCTGAGGTGCATAGATGCTAAACAAGCCACGACTATCACGACCGAAGTGCATTTCGGAGTTTGCGGACCACATATGAGTAGGTATGTTTTGGAAAAGAAAATTCTTCGAGCAGGGTATTATTGGCTCACCATGGAACGAGATTGCATCAGCTTTGTGCGCAAGTGTCATCAATGCCAGGTACACGGTGATTTGATTCACTCTCCGCCGTCTGAGTTGCATATGTCCGCACCTTGGCCTTTCGTTGCTTGGGGCATGGATATAATTGGACCGATTGAGCCAGCAACATCAAATGGGTACAGGTTTATTCTGGTGGCCATCGACTATTTCACTAAGTGGATTGAAGCTATGACTTTCAAATCTCTGACCAAGAAGGCAGTGGTCGATTTTGTTCATTAAAACCTCATTTGCCGGTTCGGAATCCCCAAGATAATCATCACGGACAATGGTGCTAATCTTAACAGCCATTTGATGAAAGAAGTATGCCAACAGTTCAAGATTCTGCATCGAAATTCCACTCCCTATCGCCCCAAGGCAAATGAGGCTGTTAAGGCGGCTAACAAGAACATAAAGAAGATACTTCGAAAGATGGTGCAAGGTTCTAGGCAATGGCATGAAAAGTTGCCTTTTGCTTTGCTGGGTTATCGCACTACTGTTCGCACTTCAGTAGGTGCAACTCTTTATTTGTTGGTATATGGTACTAAAGCAGTTATACCCGCGGAAGTCGAAATTCCATCCCTTCGAATTGTTGCTGAAGCTGAAATTGATGATGATGAATGGGTCAAAATCCAATTGGAGCAGTTAAGTCTGATAGACGAGAAAAGACTGGAGGCAGTGTGTCATGGTCAATTGTATCAGAAGAGAATGGCAAGAGCATACAACAAGAAGGTGCGTCCCCGAAAATTTGAAGTGGGTCAGCAAGTACTGAAACGCATCCTTCCACATCAGGCTGAAGGTAAAGGCAAGTTCGCCCCAAATTGGCAAGGGTCGTTCGTTGTAACAAGAGTGTTGTCCAATGGTGCTTTGTACTTAACATATATAGAAGGCAAATGTGTAGATATGGCTATCAATTCTGATGCAGTCAAAAGATATTATGTATGATTTCTTTGATTTGTTTAATTGTGTTATTTGTACTTGGCACATTTTGAAGATTGGAATGACGAAGGCATTTTATTCTGCTATCTAAACACTTTATCATTTTTTACCCCTTTTGAGCCTTATTTATTGTCTTTCATACCTCTCTTTTGGAATCAGAAGTAGAGTTCAGAAATAAAGATATAGAAAATATAAATGAAGAAGAGAAAAGAGGGAAAGAAAAGAAAAAAACAGAAAGAGAAAATGAAAGAAAAAAAAAATAAAGAAAAAAAAAGAAAAAGTGAAAAGTGACAAAAACAAAGCAATTCCTATGTCTTGAATTACGTTCGACCTGATTCCTTTTAAGGATACGTAGGCAGCCTCACTGTTTGGTCCCATCGAAATAAAATTCAAAGTTCCCCAGGCAAAGAAACTGGGGCAGAAGTTGTGGTTTTTATAAGATATTTGATTCCAAAAGTTGTAATTTCAAGCCTTTTTAAGCTGTTTTGAGCTTTTATGATATCCTTTCTTTCTAACCCTATCCAAAGCCTACACTACGGTCCAAAAAAAGACCTTCCGATCAATCTTTGAGAATGCCAAGTCAAGTGAGATAGAGGTATGATTCATATCAGGGGTAACACTCCGTTCTGCACAAGGAAAATGGATAAATGAGAGAGTCTTATTGGTGAAAACCCTCACGGGCACCGTAAGGCGATGGAAAGCTGAGAGAAAACTAAAATGAGAGAGTCTTATTGGTAAAAACCCTCACGGGCACCATAAGGCAACAGTGAGTCGAAAGATGAACAAATGAAAGAGGTTTGTTGGTGAAGACCCGTCAGGGCACTACAAGCCGAATGAGGCTCGTGACTTTGCAGAGAGATGGGATTATAGAAAATCCCGGTTTTGAAGTATGAAGACGAGGCACAAAATGAAATATGGTTAGGTGAACGGTCTGGGCTAATTAATCCGAAATGCATGTCATGATCATTGGTACCAGCTGCTTCGCTCAGATAAGTCTCTTTTCCCTTTCTTCCTCGAACAGTCATCTTGTTTCAAATGTTCTTCTTTATTCCTAACTCTCGAAGTCACTGCATTTCATTTTCTTTTAGGTCTACTTCTCTAAGTCTTTTCCAATGTTAGCCTTGTTAAGCAAGCAAGAAAGGATTTCAAAACTTATTACCAACTTTCAATTGCACAAAGCAAAGTGTGGCCCAAGCATACCAGAAATAGCATGATGTAAAATGGGAAATAAGGTGTTAGTAAAGGTTCAAATGGTCAAGTGTTTTCGTGAACTTTGGGGAAATATACAGGTTCAAATTGGAAGGACAAAAATGTAAAACAGCAGGATGAGTGTGGGTCATTCAGGGTCCTGTTGGTTGAGGTTCAATCAGAAGGTCAAACAATTCTTTGCTAGTCCAAAGCAGCTAATTGGAACAAAGCATGGCAGTGGAAAGGCCACCTTCAGCAAGAATGCCGCCAACTAAACACCACATTTTCAAACTGATAAAATTTGCTTTGCTTGAAACAGGGGTAGGAAATTTCGTTTGTTCCGGAGGAACCCTCCGTGAGGAAAGCGTGCGCCAGATAGGTTCAACCATAAGTCTTCAGGACCCTCCTAGATAATGGGATATAATTTTATGTTGAGGACCCTCCTGGATAATGGGATTTAATTTAAAAGTTTTTAGGACCCTCCTGGATAATGGGATTTAATTTGATGTTTTCAGGACCCTCCTGGATAATGGGATTTAATTTTAAGTTGTCAGGACCCTCCTGGATAATGGGATTTAAGTTCAAGTCTTCAGGACCCTCCTGGATAATGGGATTTAATTTTAAGTTGTCAGGACCCTCCCGGATAATGGGATTTAATTTAAAAGTTCAGGACCCTCCTGGATAATGGGATTTAGTTTAAAGTTTTCAGGATCTCCTGGATAATGGGATTTAATTTGAAGTTTTCAGGACCCACCTGGATAATGGGATTAATTTTAAGTTATCAGGACCCTCATGGATAATGGGATTTAATTTGATGTTCTCAGGACCCGCCTGGATAATGAGAATAATTTTAATGTTCAGGGCCCTCCTGGATAATGGGATTTAGTTTAAAGTCTAAGGACCCGCCTAGATAATGGGAGTTAATTTAAAAGTTCAGGACCCTCCTGGATAATGGGATTTAGTTTAAAGTTTTCAGGACCCTCCTGGATAATGGGATTTAATTTGAAGTTTTCAGGACCCCCCTGGATAATGGGATTTAATTTGAAGTTGTCAGGACCCTCCTAGATAATGTGATTTAATTTAAAACTTCAGGACCCTCCTGGATAATGGGATTTAGTTTAAAGTTTTCAGGACCCTCCTGGGTAATGGGATTTAATTTGAAGTTTTCAGGACTCTCCTGGATAATGGCATTTAATTTTAAGTTGTCAGGACCCTCCTGAATAATGGGATTTAAGTTCAAGTCTTCAGAACCCTCCAGGATAATGGGATTTAATTTTAAGTTTTCAGGGCCCTTCTGGATAATGGGATTTAATTTAAAAGTTCAGGACCCTCCTGGATAATGGGATTTACTTTTAGTTTTCAGGATCCTCCTGGATAATGGAATTTAATTTAAAGTTTTCAGGACCCTCCTGGATAATGGGATTTAATTTTATGTTTTCAGGACTATCCTGGATAATGGGATTTAATTTTAAATTATTGTAGCATTTTGGATAACATGATTCGGTTAACACTCACATCTGTTCCCAGTATCAAACTGGGGCAGAAAAGTTTCTCTTGTTTTGTCGGTTTTGTTGTAATGGCAGGTGCCCACTTGGATAACAAGGGAATACATTTCAAGTTTTGGCATCAGGCGCCCACCTGGATAACAAGGGAATACATTTCGAGTTNGATTTAGTTTAAAGTTTTCAGGACCCTCCTGGATAATGGGATTTAATTTGAATTTTTTAGGACCCCCTAGAGAATGGGATTTAATTTTAAGTTGTCAAGACCCTCCCAGATAATGGGATTTAAGTTCAAGTCTTCAGGACCCTCCTGGATAATGGGATTTAATTTTAAGTTGTCAGGACCCTCCTGGATAATGGGATTTAATTTAATGTTATCAGGACCCTCCTGGATAATGGGGTTTGATTTAAAGTTTTCAGGACCCTCCTGGATAATGGGATTTAATTTGAAGTTTTCACGACCCTCCTGGATAATGGGATTTAATTTTAGTTTTCAGGGCCCTCCTGGATAATGGGATTTAAGTTCAAGTCTTCAGGACCCTCCTGGATAATGGGATTTAATTTTAAGTTGTCAAGACCCTCCTGGATAATGGGATTTAAGTTCAAGTCTTCAGGACCCTCCTGGACAATGGGATTTAAGTTCAAGTTCTCAGGACCCTCCTGGATAATGGGATTTAATTTTAAGTTGTCAGGACCCTCCTGGATAATGGGATTTAATTTAATGTTATCAGGACCCTCCTGGATAATGGGGTTTGATTTAAAGTTTTCAGGACCCTCCTGGATAATGGGATTTAATTTGAAGTTTTCAGGACCCTCCTGGATAATGGGATTTAGTTTTAAGTGTTCAGGACCCTCCTGGATAATGGGATTTAGGATCAAGTTCTCAGGACCCTCCTGGATAATGGGATTTAATTTAAATTTTTCAGGACCCTCCTGGATAATGAGATTTAATTTTAAGTTGTAAGGCCCCTCCTGGATAATGGGACTTAGCTTTTAAATTCTTGTAGCTCTTTTGGATAACATGATTCGGCTAACACTCACAGATGTTCCCAGTATCAAACTGGGGCAGAAAAGTTTCTTTTGTCTTGTCTGTTTTGTTGTAATGGTAGGGTCCCACCTGGATAACAAGGGAATAAATTTCAAGTTTTTGCATCAGGCGCCCACCTGGATAACAAGGGAATACATTTAAAGTTTTTCCATCAGGCGCCCACCTGGAAAACAAGGGAATACATTTCAAGTTTTTGCATCAGGCGCCCACCTGGATAACAAGGGAATACATTTCAAGTTTTGGCATCAGGCGCCCACCTGGATAACAAGGGAATACATTTCGAGTTTTGGCATCAGGTGCCACCTGGATAACAAGGGAATACATTTCAAGTTTTGGCATCAGGCGCCCACCTGGATAACAAGGGAATACATTTCGAGTTTTGGCATCAGGTGCCACCTGGATAACAAGGGAATACATTTCAAGTTTTGGCATCAGGCGCCCACCTGGATAACAAGGGAATACATTTCGAGTTTTGGCATCAGGTGCCACCTGGATAACAAGGGAATACATTTCATGTTTTTGCATCAGGCGCCCACCTGGATAACAAGGGAATACATTTTCAAGTTTTAGTAATCAGGCGCCTACCTGGATAAGAAGGGAATATATTTTCAAGTTTTGGCATCAGGCGCCCACCTGGATAACATGGGAATTCATTTCAAGTTTTGGCAATCAGGCGCCCACCTGGAAAACAAGGGAATACATTAAAAGTTTTGGCAATCAGGCGCCCACCTGGATAACAAGGGAATTCATTTCAAGTTTTGGCAATCAGGTGCCCACCTGGAAAACAAGGGAATACATTTCAAGTTGAGGCATCAGGCGCCCACCTGGAAAACAAGGGAATTCATTTCAAGTTGAAGCATCAGACGTCCACCTGGAAAACAAGGGAATTCATTGCAAGTTGAAACGTCAGGCGCCCACCTGGAAAAAAAGGGAATACATATCATGTTTTGGCAATCAGGCACCCACCTGGAAAACAAGGGAATTCCTTTCAAGTTGAAGTATCAGGCGCCCACCTGGAAAACAAGGGAATTCATTTCAAGTTGAAGCATCAGGCGCCCACCTGGAAAACAAGGGAATTCATTTCAAGTTGAAGCATCGGGCGCCCACCTAGAAAAAAAAAGGGAATTCATTTCAAATTGAAGCATCAGGCACCCACCTGGAAAATAAGGGAATACATTTCAAGTTTTTGCATCAGGCGCCCACCTGGAAAACAAGGGAATTCATTCCAGAATTCGACTCGAGTTAGTAACAACAGAAGCTTGCCTCGAGAGTGCAAGTCAATAGTTCAAGATGCACGGCAGAACTGCAGAAGTTTCAAGATCAAGTTTGAAGATATATAGATAGGATTCTTGTAACTCATAGATCATAGTTTATCCTAGCTTCTTTTCGTTTTGTTTCGGTGTAATAAGGAGTTCAGCAAGCAGTAGCAGCAGCAACAACAGTGAAATCACAGCTTCCCGGTAGTCCCAGCTACCAAAATTTTCAGAACTACACTGACCTGATTCCTTTATAGCCAAGGATATGTACGCAACCTCGGAAGCAAGGTTCGGTAAGATCTTTCACAAATGCTTCCTACGGAGTATCCAAACGGGCAAAAATTGCTCGTATCCACTCACTTTATCTTTGTTTGAAAACTCTTCGTATTTTCAAGCAAAGAGGGGCAGCTGTGAGCACGTGATTTTTGCCCTATGTGAAATACTCCTACAAATTAAAGAAATATATTTTTTCCAATTGTTTGAAATTTTGTAGGATTTTTTTGTTAATTGTTTGCATTTTTGTGCACGTTTAATTCTATTAAAATCATAAAAAAATGCCAAAAATACCATGCATTGCATTGAGATTTTGTTTTCATGTTTTTAGGATTAATTAGTTAGTTAATTGCTTTATTAAGATGAAAATCACAAAAATTGGTTCACTTTTATATTTTTTAGCCTTTTAATTTTAGATTAGTAATTTTTCTCTTTTAATCTAGGAGCAACTAATTTTTATAAATATTATAATTAGATAATTAGCTTAATTTTATAATTTAAATTAATTTAGGAATTTAATTTAGGTTTTTAATTAATTAGAGAAAGAAAAAAGAAAAACAAAGAGAAAAGAATTTGAAAAGGGTTTAATTTGGTCCCAAAATTAGGCCAAAATCGTTTTGAGCCCAAAAACCCCATGTTCCGCCCCAGCCCAATCCCTGTACCCGGTCTAGCCTTCCCTTTAATACCAAATGACACAGTTTCAGCCCGTTTAATCCCAGCCGTTGATCTTGTGTGATCCAACGGCTGGGAACTAACCTACCCATCCCATATATATGTCCGAACTCACCCCCCAAACCCTTCAGACCCTACCCCCCCCCCCCCCCCCATTTCTCGTCTCCTTTACTCCAAATATCAACCCTAGCCGCCCCAAAATCTTCAGCACCGGTCACCACCTTAACACCATCAAACGACCTCCGAATCCACCCAAATCCACATCCCATAATCTTCTCGCCCTCATCATCCTATAGACTTTCTTGATTTCCATCCAAATATGCTAGAATTCCTCATGTTTCAAATCATAAAACAGCCAGAACGCTAAGCTTGGTTTTCAGTAGTTTTCGCTTGTTTTAAACAATTTTGATTTAAAACTAATACTAGCTCATGCTTCTTGGTAAGCAACAGTCGATTAATATAAGTTTTGAGTCATTTTACAATCATCGAAATCCGGCCGAGCCCCAGAAGATCCGTTTCGGAATCATTCCTTGTTTTCTCAACAGGTATCTCTCTTGTCCTCTTGCCCTTTTAGTGTTCTTATTCATCTTAAGAGTTTTTTGTTTAAAAAATTAAAAGAGGAAAGCAGTGTTTGTTCTGTTTATTTGATTTGTTGCTGTTAGATTTTCTTTTGGTTAATGAACCAGCTAGTTTTAGGTCATAATATTAGCTTAATTTCGTTGATGCTATGTTTAGGTCTCTTTTGGGCTTTTGCTGTGTCTGGTTTGGGCAGAAGAAGCCCATTCGTTTGGGCTTGAGTCTTCGGTCAGTTGACCCATGTTTGGTTTAGTTTGGGGAGTAAATACAAGGGTGTCAGGGGTTATTTTGGGTATCTTAGGTCTAGGGAATATTTTCTGTTAGAGGAGAAGCTTCTAGAGGTTAAGAGGAGGCTTGCATGCTAAGAAATGAAGGTAGCTCAGATATTTTTAAGGGACTAGGAGGTAAAATAACTAAGTTAAAAGGGGTGAAAAAGGGAATTAGGAAAGGAGGATAGGGCTGCCCTAGAAGTGCATATATAAGGATCCTTTCCTCACTCATTAGAGATATTTTGGGGAGACCCTAAAAAAATACCAAAAATGGCAGCTCTACTGTTCTATTAAATCAAAATTCTGAGCTGAAAAAGGAAGAAGAGTTTGAGTAAAATCTGGGAATCTCTGGTTTTTGTTAAATCAAAGCATGGATTAAGCTGAAGTTGTGTGCTGCTGTCAATTTGCTACTGTCTTTCATTTGTCCCTTGCTGAAATTCTTGCTTCATTCTATCCTTTGTTGTATACAGGTACCTTTCAAACCTTGGATGGACATTGGAATGCTAGCATGTTTTTTTTTCTTTGTTTTCTCTTTGAAGGATATATTTGTAATATGAAATCCATGTTTAGATTTTTAGTTTCAACTATCTATTATATGTTTCTTTCAAGCCATTCCATTGTTTTTTTTGTAATTCCCTACTTAACTGTTTCTTAAAGCCCTTGGATCTACTATGGTGTGCCTATGATTTGGTTAGGGCCTTCATGTTTGAATACTCAAATAGGTTAGCTTTTTCGTGTGTTATTCAAAGAGTTCAGGGTGTTTGGACTTTGCTTATTTGTTAATGAATATAGGATGCCATGATGGTCATGGTATCCCTTTGGATTTTGATGTCGAAATCCAGCTTTGTTTTAAAAGAGTTCTATTGTTTAGTTGTCAGTTAGTGTTCAGATTGCATTTTAGAACTTCATGTATGGTCAAAATGGTTACACGATTGATTCTGATGTGATTAACTAATAGTTTAAAGTAATTCAAGATAATATTGTGTTATTAAAGGCATGTTAATGAGTTGAAGTCCATAACATGATTATCCAGCATATTTGATATTCAGAATATTGATAAAGAACGTTTGGTTATTTGTGTTTAAATAGATTAGACTCCAAGCATGGTTTTAGCATATTAAAGGTCCTTTTTTTATTATTTTTTTTAAAATTGCTGGGCCTGAAACCAGCCCAAAATAAGTGAGCCGATTCTGGGCTCAGTTCTCAGCTCTCAATTTCAAGTAGTATATTATCAATGGCGAGTTGTGGATTTTTTTACTCATGGGCTCGATTCTGAGCCCAAGCAGCTCCAGCACTGTTTTCCCTGCTGATCCAGCGACTCGTGAGTTCACCACTGGCCCGAATTTCCTCCCACAAATTAATTGAGGGCTAGCCTATATACTCAATGCATTTATCATTAGTAGCCTTCATTGAACATCAAATCAGTTTTTTTTTAAAATACAAGCATTCGTAGATTGCTTTAGGCACGTAATTAAATCATCACAACTACGGGTATGGTTCCCGTGGCGTGGTTGTGATACATAATTTTAAATTAGTTTTAGGTATGAATATCCGTGATTCGCTTTCATTTGAGCACAAATCTTTTGAAGTAAATTGAGGTGTGTCATCCAATCACGTAGTTTATGGCCCTCACATCAATATCTTAATTAATGTATAAAAACGCCTTGAATTCACGTAGTTTGCTTTAGGCGCGTTAATTAAATAAAGTGTCAAAGCTACGGGTACGGTTCCGTGACGTAGTTGTGCCACACAATCATAAAATACAGGGGTACATTTATGTGACCCGGCCGCAATTTAATCTTGCTAATAAAATAAACATGTTGTAGATCGTGAGTACGATTCCCGTGACATGATTCGCAATGTGTAATCAAATAATTAGCTGTATGACAATCACGGATTATTAAAAGCGATTTAAAAGGGATAAAAATGCACATAGGTTTCAAAAATGTTTTAAAATTAGATAAATAGGCCAATAATAATAGTTGAGCGACCGTGCTAAAACCACGGAATCCAGGAATGCCTAACACCTTGTCACGACCCAAAATCTACTATGGGTCGTGATGGCGCCGGACACCGTTGTCAGGCAAGCCAACGAAATATTTAATTAAACTCCAATTTTAACAATTTTTGAAAAGACCAAGATTTTCCTTTTAAATTTCCTAGGTACAAAAGTAGCTGCTTAATTTCAAATCAAATAATAGCAATCAATACAAAACATTTCAAAACCATCCCAGAACCCGGTGTCACAAGTGCATGAGCATCTACTGATAAGGATATCAAATACAATACAACATCCGTCCGGAATACAAGGGACAGAAAGAAAATACAATTTACTAGAAGGGACTTTACAAGCTGCGGGCCGCCTCGCATACTGCAACTCACCTAGTCCCCGAATCATCTGTGCTGCTATCTAAAGTAACATATACCTGTGCAACAAAAATGCACAGAAGTGCAGTATGAGTACGTAGTTAACATGTACTCAGTGAGTATCTCGCCTAACCTCGAAGGGGTAGAGACGAGATGGTCAACCTGGACACTCACTAGCGGTCCAATAATAATACACTAAATGTGTGAGGAAATCATGGATTCATATAGCATGTTCTATTTCATAAAGCTGTAAAACAGGTAAATACCTTTTTAACAATTAACAAAGATTTTCAAGATTTACTCTCCCTTATCTTATCAATTTATATCAAGCCACGAAGGGCAATTTCATCATTTAACATTCCTCATGCATCGATATACAAAAAAATATCATGCGCAAGTCATACCGAGGCGATGGCCCGATCCAACAGAAAATAAATGTGCACTTGCCGAGGGTCGACGGCGCGCCTATAGATGCATCTATTTCCCCGCTCGCGAATTAATCATGCGACGCGATCAACATGAAATAAACACATACCCTGCTCTCGAATCATACATGTGACGCAGGTACACATAGAGATACATGCTCAGTCAATCAAGTAAGAACTTATCAGGGAGTGTTTATCAAGAAATATTCAACTCTCTTTTAACAACCTTTAAGAAGTAAGGTTAAATCCCTTTAGAAATTCATTTACAAATTCCATGTGATATAAGCAATTTAAGCTATCAAAGAGTTTACAAATAATCCAAGTATTCATGCTTTTGGTCCTAGATTACCCGGACAATAACATAATAGTAGCTACACACGGACTCTCGTCACCTCATGCGTACGTAGCCCCCACAAATAGGAGCACATAGCCAAATAATTCACCTTTGGGGACATTTCCCCCTCACAAGGTTAGAAAGGAGACTCACCTCGCTCCGAAGACTCATAACCGGCATTCTACATTCCTCCAAAGACTTGCACCAATGCACAATGCTCCAAAACTAGCCAATGATTGTACAAATACATTAATATATGCTCAAATATTCATAACAAACTACTTTATAGCAATTCCTAACTCCGATTAAAAAGTTGACCAAAACGCCCTCGGGCCCACCAAAAACCTCCATTTTCTAAAATTTCCCAAGCCTAAATCCATACATAATTGATGTATTCAACTCAAAAATAGGTGGGGATAACGTACATTAACATAGATGACGAAAATCCCCTCTTTGAAGCTCCCCAAAATCGCCCAAGCCTTGAAAAATGAGAGAAATGAACTCCAAATCACGATTTTAAAACAAGCCTTCTGCCCAGCATTTTTCGCATCTGCGGACCCTGGTCCGCTCCTGCGGTTCCGCAGGTGCGGTCACCAGGCCGCTTCTGCGGTCCTCCCTGGCCTCCCCAGCTTCCGCTTCTGCGACACCCTCTCCGTAGATGCGGTCCCGCTTCTGCGGAACCTTGACTGCATCTGCGGTCCTCAAGCCTTTGGCCAAAATCTGCTTCTGCGGCTCCCTTTCCGCTTCTGCGGGACAGCTTCTGCGGTCAACCCACCGCAGAAGCGAAAATACCAGCAACCAGATCCTTCAGCTGTCCAAAAATCCTATTTTCAATCCGTTTACCACCCGAAATCCACCTGGGGCCCCCCGGGACCCCAATTAATCATACCAACCAATCCCAAAACACATTACGGACTAGATGGAGGCCTCAAATCACATCAAACAATGCAAAAATCATGATTCAACCCCCAATCCAAGCTTTATGAACTTTAGAACTTCCAACTTCTACTTTCGATGTTTAAACCTATCAAATCACGTTCGATTGACCTCAAATTTTTCACACAAGTCATATTTGACATTAAGGACCTACTGCAACTTCCGGAATCAGATTCCGACCCCGATATCAAAAAGTCCACTTCCGGTCAAACTTCTCAAAAACCTTCAAATTTCTATCTTTAGCCAAACGGCTCCAATATGACCTATGGACCTCCTAATTCACTTCCGATCGCGCTCCCAACTCCAAAATCACCATACGGAGCTATTCACAGTCTCGGAATCCTAAACGGACCTCGATAACACTGAAATGCACTTCAAGCCAAACTTATAAAATTTCTTCTAAAATGCTAACTTCCACAATAGGCGCCAAAATACTCCCAAGTTATCCAAAATCCGAACCGGGCATACGCCCAAGTCCGAAATCATCATACGAATCTGCTGGAACCTTCAGATCCTGATTCCGAGGTGGTTTACTCAAAGATCCAATCCTAGTTTGTTCTTTCAACTTTAAGCTTCTAAAATAAGAATTCTCTTCCTAGATCAACTCTGAACTTCCCGGAACTTAATTCCGACCACGCGCACAAGTCATAATACCAGAAATAAAGCTGTTCATGGCCTCCGACTGCTGAATGGAGCGCTAGGACTCAAAATGACCGGTCGGGTCGTTACATTCTCTCCCACTTAAACAAACGTTCGTCCTCGATTGTGCTGGGAATTATGCTGGAGTAGTCTGAAATCACTGTTTGACACCTCAAGTACTTTCCCGTGCCACCATAACTCAGTTGAGCATGTCAGCTCGATCAATTTTGAAGATATTCCCTTTTTATTAAAGCAAATAAGCCTTAGGACCCAATTCCAACATCCGGATTTCTATGCCCGACCTGTTTCCAACATACAGTCACCATATCAATCACCACACGCTGTACCCAAACATGATTGTATAACTTTGCTGAATTCATACCTTGCATCGCTTTACTCACCGGACCACGATGACATCTCCTGTTCAACCTAGTTGAACTTCCACGAATCTGGTGCTCCCATTGCACCCCATAACATACGCAGGTCTTACTCTAACTCTTACAACTCCGTCACAATGAAAAGATGTGAAGAAATTCATAATCAACTGCCGAGTCAACCAATCATTGAGTCTATACTTCTGACAGGAAACATTACCATATTCTGAACCAAATAGCGATCTTCGCTCCTCAATATACTCTACATAGTCAGATTGCACTGATCTTAAATCCAATGGTCTCATCTCACCCAATACGAACTGCTCAGGCAATAAGCCACTCCGGACATAATCAAAAGTCTCATGTGATGCCACAATGTGCCAATAGGCTACCTATTAGAATGCGATACAAAAAGGAAAATGAACTCTGAAAAGGATTTTCAACTACCTCGCTCGCGAATCAAGCATGCGACGTAGGCGCACAGCTAATATGAGCTTCCTTCAGAAGATAGGAAACACACACAAAATAAACAAATATGGGGAACTGTGCTCAACATCACACAGTTGCGGTGTACCACCCGACTCAAATATCATAGATCTCCCATAAGGAGATTGCCCACCGAGCGAAATTTGCTCATTACAACCATAATACCGAATATCGGTCATAAACCTGCTAAGTGCATAATACCATCCCTGAGGGAACATATAGCGTCATAAGCTACCAAACTCAAGCACAACTGGGGTGCGATATACAAACTGAATCTCAAAACCCTTCTTGCTCATAATACATCATATCTATACGGATTCTCAACGCATAAGCAATTTCTCAAGCCGTCTCACAACTCGCACGGCGCAACGCATCACTTCATGAAATATATCTACCAATGAAATAACACCCTGACGCTCCCACACAAGGAGCGCATTGCTGAAATGGACGCAACTGGCCTGACACAGGGCCCAAATTCTCATTTACATCCATCTACCGACCTCAAGTCGATCCTGATCAAACCAACTAAGCCAATAACCTTTCAAAGGTCCATACGAATTTTCCTCTTCTCATAACACACAAGGACAACCATCATAACCGGAGTACTCATCCGTAGTCCACAACTCAGAATTCGAGTGCCCTCCAGTCACATATTCTCAACTTATCGATATCATCCTGAATTTCCGTACTTGGTCTAGATCTTAAATCAATCAAGTGACTACGTGCCACATTTATGAAACCTTCCTGTGGGACACTCCCCCACAATCTACCATAACAATTTACTTGGTCTTACCTCCATCCCACCGACCGCACTAACGCTGACAAGCGATCAAGAATCATTAACCATGATACAAGCCCTCTTTACAGAACACCAATCTCAGGTGACGCTGAAGACAATGCCGACTTACTTCAAACACCGAAGCTCCTTCCCTGCTCATCCGAGCTCGTGATATCCTTACCAGCACCAAGTCGCACCCTTGATCCTCACTTCGAATTTCCATGCTACTCACTGCACCCAATGTGCCAACATACGATAGAACACGACTTTAACATTAACATTTTAACACTTCATCGTATAAGAACCTTCTACTTAACTCACTTTCGAAGTACCATAGCAACACATAGGCGAATTTTTTCATAACCGTAGAATATGCAAATCTCTAAGTAGTGGTCTAAGCCACCATAGCCCTTCCGGAATCTGCTTCCACACAACAAGACATAACAGAAGAATGCTTCTGAATATCATCAATTGCGGTGGCTGACAAGCCCGATACGCGTATCACAATCACTTACATAACTCGATCCCGCTGAAAAAACTGACTGCCAACACCAATATGCCAAATTCAACTATGGCCATTCAACTACTTTCTTCCAATTTATCCTTGATTGCCTTAAAGATATTACTGATTTCTTCCAACACATAACATACTCGCTCTGCACTCATCCTGAGCGACCTCGAATCACGAGACCATGCTGTCTCAAATCCCACGAACCATTTCATATCCCTCAAATGCTACATCTCAAGTTAAAATATCATAGAACGTTCTGAGTCTCCATTCGTAAGCTGCTGCAAAAGCTTGATTCTCAACTGCACCTATAGGCTCGAAATCATTAAACATCATACTTCATCTTTTGAATTTTCACTAGGACCGCTGCTGAGAGCCACCCGCTCTGACATGGCCTCGAATATAATCAACTCCATGAGCCTCCCATCACATGAGTATCCCTTTGGCGACGAACCCGCCGAATCCCTTCCCTTGGAACCCGCATATATATATAAAGCAAAGCCCTGAATCTTTTCCCCAAGTCTGAACATGGTCCAATAAGGCCAACGATAGCCTACGTTCAATAATTCGTTTGCCCAGGTTACCACTTATGGTCTTTCCCCGTAGCTGAAATAGCCCACCAATATGCTTAATAACTAGAAACATAGCAAGTAATCAACTCTGCAACCCCATCACAAGCGGTGGGACTCCCACATAGCTTGAAGCCATAATTTCACCAATCTGGAACTCACTCGTCCTTTTTATTTCTTATTGACATAACCTTGCACAATCAACCGCCAAAATTCTCGAGCTCTCTCTGTAAAACCCCCTTCTTATACTCTAAATCATCCACCACATTCGCACGATCGATCCTTTCGCTACATACCCAATAAGATTCTTCGCAGAAGCCTCGCCAACCACGCGACTGCTAATCTGCTCACTTGGCTAACCCTCCTATAGAAGGCTCTCCCCGGCATTTTCCAACACTGCTGCACAGGGTACAATTACTACGACATCAATGACCCTTCTTGAGTCTGAGCTCACTCTCCAGTTGCACAGGTCCATTTTACCCCTTGTGGACATCATGAAATGTGCGACAACATCCTCCCAATTCAAAGCCATGCTGCATCCTTCTTCATTTAAGTGACTCCTTTCCGTTATATTAAACCTCCGGCCGCACTAGAACCCCTACTTTAAATTGAATCCGTAGACCCAATCACCGATCACTAATATTATCAAATCACTCCAAACTCTCCTTAAGGTACGTGGTCCTTCCACTGCAAGCCCATATACATCTCCGCCACTCTCCCACTTTGGCGGAACTCATCCCCTTAATCGACTACTCAACCTTTGCTTCATATACCTGGCCTTTTAGCAATTTAAACACCGCCTGACACTTCCCACATGCCTTTCCCATCCTTTGCTGCTCAGTTGCTGCCCTAATAAGATTTATCCTCATGGAACTTGAATCCTCAATTTGCTACTAACTCCAAACCTTTCAGAAGGTCATCTTTCTCGAACCGTTAACAATAGAAATACTGATTCAATCCTGAACCACCGCATCCTGCGATATCTGATAGTTGTATCTCCGATACTATATCCCAATACCTTGCCTCAAAGGCGAATTGTAGAAGATCATAATATCGACAAACTTAATACGCCCAATTAGGACAACAACACCCCAACATAGAATAAAAAATCCACCACGTTTGCAATTACCAAGTCTCATTACTTCCACCAGTCCACATCTGACCCTCCTTAGTTCGATTGCCTTTCCCCCTGTCGGGAATAAAATATTGAATCTCTTGTATATTCATTGAGTAAACCTCCCTTGAAATCAATCACTGCCCTGACACGTGGGAAACACCCTACCATCATATTACTACTGCAGAATAGTCATTTATAAGCATCGCGGCAACTAGTGCGTAGCCTCAACGACCTCGAAAATACCGCTACTGGGCTGAAACAATAGAATATTCTTCCATAAGGCGGCGACAATAATCTGATCAGCTATACTAGAAGAAATATCCCGAATCACGTCTGTAGCGCCATTACGGTTCCTCAATTCGATTTATGACAAGCGGTTCGCGTCGCATAAGATTGAGAGGAAAGAAACAAAGGCATAAGCCTCACATGAAATCGAATCGCACGACAAGGAATCAATAAGGGAAGTACTCCTAACAGCCCTGCAGCCTCCCGAGGATAAGTACAGACGTCTCCGTACCGATCTGCGAGACTCTACTAGACTTGCTCATGACTCGTGAGACCCTAGGAACCTAGTGCTCTGATACCATGTTGTCGCACCCAAAATCCACTATGGGTCGTGATGGCGCCAGACACCGTTGTCAGGCAAGCCAACTAAATATTTAATTAAACTCCAATTTTAACAATTTTTTAAAAGACCAAGATTTTCCCTTTAAATTTCCTAAGTACAAAAGTAGCTGCTTCATTTCAAATTAAATAATAGCAATCAATACAAAACATTTCAAAACCATCCCAGAACCCGGTGTCACAAGTGCATGAGCATCTACTGATAAGGATATCAAATACAATACAACATCCGTCCGGAATACAAGGGACAGAAAGAAAATACAATTTACTAGAAGGGACTTTACAAGCTGCGGGCCGCCTCGCATACTGGAACTCACCTAGTCCCCGAATCATCCGTGCTGCTATCTAAAGTAACATATACCTGTGCAACAAAAATGCACAGAAGTGTAGTATGAGTACGTAGTCAACGTGTACTCAGTGAGTATCCCGCCTAACCTCGAAGGGGTAGAGACGATATGGTCAACCTAGACACTCACTGGCGGTCCAATAATAATACACTAAATGTGTGAGGAAATCATGGATTCATATAGCATGTTCTATTTCATAAAGCTGTAAAACAGGTAAACACCTTTTTAACAATTAACAAAGATTTTCAAGATTTACTCTCCCTTATCTTATCAATTTATATCAAGCCACGAAGGGCAATTTTATCATTTAGCATTCCTCATGCATCAATATACAAAAGTATATCATGCGCAAGTCATACCGAGGCGACGGCCCGATCCAACAGAAAATAAATGTGCACTTGCCGAGGGTCGACGGCGCGCCTATAGATGCATCTATTTCCCCGCTCGCGAATTAATCATGTGACGCGGTCAACATGAAATAAACACATACCCTGCTCGCGAATCATACATGCGACGCAGGTACACATAGAGATACATGCTCAGTCAATCAAGTAAGAACTTATCAGGGAGTGTTTATCAAGATATATATTCAACTCTCTTTTAACAACCTTTAAGAAGTAAGGTTAAATCCCTTTAGAAATTCATTTACAAATTCCATGTGATATAAGCAATTTAAGCTATCAAAGAGTTTACAAATAATCCAAGTATTCATGCTTTTGGGTCCTAGACTACCCGGACAATAACATAATAGTAGCTACGCACGGACTCTCGTCACCTCGTGCGTACGCAGCCCCCACAATAGGAGCACATAGCCAAATAATTAACCTATGGGGACATTTCCCCCTCACAATGTTAGAAAGGAGACTCACCTCGCTCCGAAGACTCATAACCGGCATTCTACATTCCTCCAAAGACTTGCACCAACGCACAATGCTCCAAAACTAGCCAATGATTGTACAAATCCATTAATATATGCTCAAATATTCATAACAAACTAATTTATAGTAATTCCTAACTCCGATTAAAAAGTTGACCAAAACGCCCTCGGGCCCACGTGCCCGGAATCCAAAATTTTTCGAACATTAAGTTTACCTATGGCTTCACTAGCTCAATTATATAATTTACTCCTAATTCCATGCTCAAATTCGTGGCTAAATTCCAAGAATATAATTTTCTAGGTTTCCACCAAAAACCTCCATTTTCTACAATTTCCCAAGCCTAAATCCATACATAATTGATGTATTCAACTCAAAAATAGGTGGGGATAACTTACCTTAACATAGATGACGAAAATCCCCTCTTTGAAGCTCCCCAAAATCGCCCAAGCCTTGAAAAATGAGAGAAATTAACTCCAAATCACGATTTTAAAACAAGCCTTCTGCCCAGCATTTTTCGCATCTCCGGACCCTGGTCCGCTTCTGCTGCTCCGCAGGTGCGGTCACCAGGCCGCTTCTGCGGTCCTCCCTGGCCTCCCCGGCTTCCGCTTCTACGACACCCTCTCCGCAGATGCGGTCCCGCTTCTGCGGAACCTTGACCGCATCTGCGGTCCTCAAGCCTTTGGCCAAAATCCGCTTCTGCGGCTCCCTTTCCGCTTTTGCGGGACCGCTTCTGCGGTCAACCCACCGCAGAAGCGAAAATACCAGCAACCAGATCCTTTTGTCCAAAAATCCTATTTTCAATCCGTTAACCACCCGGAATCCACCTGGGGCCCCCCGGGACCCCAATTAATCATACCAACCAATCCCAAAACACATTACGGACTAGCTCGAGGCCTCAAATCACATCAAACAATGCTAAAATCATGATTCAACCCCCAATCCAAGCTTTATGAACTTTAGAACTTCCAACTACTACTTTCGATGATTAAACCTATCAAATCACGTCCGATTGACCTCAAATTTTGCACACAAGTCATATTTGGCATTACGGACCTACTGCAACTTCCGGAATCGGATTCCGACCCCGATATCAAAAAGTCCACTTCCGGTCAAACTTCTTAAAAACCTTCAAATTTCTATCTTTAGCCAAACGGCTCCAAAATGACCTACGGACCTCCGAATTCACTTCCGATCGCGCTCCCAACTCCAGAATCACCATACGGAGCTATTCACAGTCTCGGAATCCTAAGTGGACATCGATAACACTGAAATGCACTTCAAGCCAAACTTATAAAATTTCTTCTAAAATGCTAACTTCCACAATAGGCGCCAAAACACTCCCGGGTAATCCAAAACCCGAACCGGGCATACACCCAAGTCAGAAATCATCATACGAATCTGCTGGAACCTTCAGATCCTGATTCCGAGGTCGTTTACTCAAAGATCCAATCGTAGTTCATTCTTTCAACTTTAAGCTTCTAAAATGAGAATTCTCTTCCTAAATCAACTTTGAACTTCCCGGAACTTAATTCCGACCACGCGCACAAGTCATAATACCAGAAATGAAGCTTTTCATGGCCTCCGACTGCTGAACGGAGCGCTAGGACTCAAAACGACCGGTCGGGTCGTTACATTCTCTCCCACTTAAACAAACGTTCGTCCTCGAACGTGCTGAGAACTATGCTGGAGTAGTCTGAAATCACTGTTTGACACCTCATGTACCTTCCCGTGCCACCATAACTCAGTTGAGCATGTCGGCTAGATCAATTTTGAAGATATTCCCTTTTTATTAAAGCAAATAAGCCTTAGGGCCCAATTCCAACATCCGGAATTCTATGCCCGACCTGTTTCCAACATACGGTCACCATATCAATCACCACACGCTGTACCCAAACATGATTGTATAACTTTGCTGAATTCATATCTTGCATTACTTTACTCACCGGACCACGATGACATCTTCTGTTCAGCTTAGTTGAACTTCTACGAATCTGGTGCTCCCATTGCACCCCATAACATACGCAGGTCTTACTCCAACTCTTACAACTCCGTCACAACGGAAGAGATGTGAAGAAATTCATAATCAACTGCCGAGTCAACCAATCATTGAGTCTATACTTCTGACAGGAAACATTACCATATTCTGAACGAAATAGCGATCTTCGCTCCTCAATATACTCTACATAGTCAGATTGCACTGATCCTGAATCCAATGGTCTCATCTCACCTAGTACGAACTGCTCAGGCAATAAGCCACCCCGGACATAATCAAAAGTCTCATGTGATGCCACAATGTGCCAATAGGCTACCTATTAGAATGCGATTAAAAAAAAGAACTCTGAAAAGGATATTAACCTACCCCGCTCGCGAATCAAGCATGCGACGCGGGCGCACAACTAATATGAGCTTCCTTCAGAAGATAGGAAACAGACACAAAATGAACAGATATGGGGAACTGTGCTCAACATCACACAGTTGCGGTGTACCACCCAACTCAAATATCATAGATCTCCCATAATGAGATTGCCCACCGAGCGAAATTTGCTCATTACAACCATAATACCGAATATCGGTCATAAACCTGCTAAGTGCATAATACCATCCCTGAGGGAACATATAGCGTCATAAGCTACCAAACTCAAGCACAACTGAGGTGCGAAATACAAACTGAATCTCAAGAGCCATCTTGCTTAGAATACATCATTTCTACACGGAATCTCAACGCATAAGCAATTTCTCAAGCCGTCTCACAACTCGCACGGCGCAACGCATCACTTCATGAAATACATCTACCAATGAAATAACACCCTGACTACTCCCACATAAGGAGCGCATTGCTGAAATGAACACAACTGGCCTGACACAGGGCCCAAATTCTCATTTACATCCATCTACCGACCTCAAGTCGATCCTGATCAAACCAACTAAGCCAATAACCTTTCAAGGGTCCATACGAATTTTCCTCTTCTCATAACACACCAGGACAACCATCATAACCGGAGTACTCATCCATAGTCCACAACTCATATTTCGAGTGCCCTCCAGGCACATATTCTCGACTTATCGATATCATCCGGAATTTCCGTACTTGGTCTAGATCTTAAATCAATCAAGTGACTACGTGCCACATTTATGAAACCTTCCTGTGGGACACTCCCCCAAAATCTACCATAACAATTTACTTGGTCTTACCTCCAACCCACCGACCGCACTAACGCTGACAAGCGATCAAGAATCATTAACCATGATACAAGCCCTCTTTACAGAACACCAATCTCAGGTGACGCTGAAGACAATGCCGACTTACTTCAAACACCGAAGCTCCCTCCCTGCTCATCCGAGCTCGTGATATCCTTACCAGCACCAAGCCGCACCCTTGATCCTCACTTCGAATTTCCATGCTACTCATTGCACCCAATGTGCCAACATACGATAGAACACGATTTTAACATTAACATTTTAACACTTCATCGTATAAGAACCTTCTACTTAACTCACTTCCGGAGTACCATAGCAGCACACAGGCGAATTTTTCATAACCGTAGAATATGCAAATCTCTAAGTAGTGGTCTAAGCCACCATAGCCCTTCCGGAATCTGCTTCCACACAACAAGCCATAACAGAAGAATGCTTCTGAATATCATCAATTGCGGCGGCTGACAAGCCTGATACGCCCATCACAATCACTTACATAACTCGATCCCGCTGAAGAAACTGACTGCCAACACCAATATGCCAAATTCAACTATGGCCATTCAACTACCTTCTTCCAATTTATCCTTGATTGCCTTAAAGATATTACTGATTTCTTCCGACACATAACATACTCGCTCTGCACTCATCCTGAGCGACCTCGAATCACGAGACCATGCTGTCTCAAATCCCACGAACCATTTCATATCCCTCAAATGCTACATCTCAAGTTAAAATATCATAGAACGTTCTGAGTCTCCATTTGTAAGCTGCTGCAAAAGCTTGATTCTCAACTGTACCTATAGGCTCGAAATCATTAAACATCATACTTCATCTTTTGAATTTTCACTAGGACCGCTGCTGAGAGCCACCCGCTCTGACTTGGCCTCGAATATAATCAACTCCATGAGCCTCCCATCACATAAGTATCACTTTGGCGAAGAACCCGCCGAATCCCTTCCCTTGGAACCCGCATATATATATAAAGCAAAGCCCTGAATCTTTTCCCCAAGTCTGAACATGGTCCAATAAGGCCAACGATAGCCTACCTTCAATAATTTGTTTGCCCAGGTTACCACTTATGGTCTTTCCCCGTAGCTGAAATAGCCCACCAATATGCTTAATAACCAGAAACTTAGCTAGTAATCAACTCTACAACCCCATCACAAGCGGTGGGACTCTCCCACTTAGCTTGAAGCCATAATTTCACCAATCTGGAACTCACTCGTCCTTTTTGTTTCTTGTTGACATAACCTTGCACAATCAACCGCCAAAATTCTCGAGATCTCTCTGTAAAACCCCCTTCTTATACTCTAAATCATCCACTACATTCGCACGATCGATCCTTTCGCTACATACCCAATAAGATTCTTCGCAGAAGCCTCACCAACCACGCGACTGCTAATCTGCTCACTTGGCTAACCCACCTATAGAAGGCTCTCCCCGGCATCTTCCAACACTGCTGCACAGGGTACAATTACTACGACATCAATGACCCTTCTTGAGTCTGAGCTCACACTCCAGTTGCACAGGTCCATTCTACCCCTTGTGGACATTATTGAAATGTGCGACAACATCCTCCCAATTCAAAGCCATGCTGCATCCTTCTTCATTTAAGCGACTCCTTTCCGTTATATTAAACCTCCTGCTGCACAAGAACCGCTACTTCAAATTGAATCCGTAGACCCCAATCACCGATCACTAATATTATCAAATCACTCCAAACTCTCCTTATGGTACGTGGTCCTTCCACTGCAAGCCCATATACATCTCCGCCACTCTCCCACTTTGGCGGAACTCATCTCCTTAATCGACTACTCAACCTTTGCTTCATATACCTGGGCTTTTAGCAATTTAAACTCCGCCTGACACTTCCCACATGCCTTTCCCATCCTTTGCTGCTCAGTTGCTGCCCTAATAAGACTTATCCTCATGGAACTTGAATCCTCAATTTGCTACTAACTCCAAACCTTTCCGAAGGTCATCTTTATCGAACCGTTAACAATAGAAATACTGATTCAATCCTGAACCACCATATCCTGCGATATCTGATAGTTGTATCTCCGATACTATTTCCCAATACCTTGCCTCTAAGGCGAATTGTAGAAGATCATAATACCGACAAACTTAATACGCCCAATTAGGACAACAGCACCCCAACATAGAAGAAAAAATCCACCACGTTTGCAATTACCAAGTCTCATTACTTCCACCAGTCCACATCTGACCCTCCTTAGTTCGATTGCCTTTCCCCCTGCCGGGAATAAAATATTGAATCTCTTGATTATGCACTGAGTAAACCTACCTTGAAATCATTCACTGCCTTGACACGTGGGCAACACCCTACCATCATATTACTACTGCAGAATAGTCATTTATAAGCATCGCGACAACTTGTGCCTAGCCTCAAAGCCCTCGAAAATACCGCTACTGGGCTGAAAAAATAAAATATTCTTCCACAAGGCGACGACAATAATCTGATCAGCTATACCGGAAGAAACATCCCGAATCACGTCTGTAGCACCATTACGGTTCCTCAATTCGATTTATGACAAGAGGTTCGCGTCGCATAGGATTGAGAGGAAAGAAACAAAGGCATAAGCCTCACATGAAATCGAATCGCACGACAAGGAATCAAGAAGGGAAGTACTCCTAACAGCCCTGCAGCCTCCCGAGGATAAGTATAGACGTCTCCGTACCGATCTGCGAGACTCTACTAGACTTGCTCATGACTCGTGAGACCCTAGGAACCTAGTGCTCTGATACCATGTTGTCGCGACTCAAAATCCACTATGGGTCGTGATGGCGCCGGACACCGTTGTCAAGCAAGCCAACTAAATATTTAATTAAACTCCAATTTTAACAATTTTTGAAAAGACCAAGATTTTCCCTTTAAATTTCCTAAGTACAAAAGTAGCTGCTTCATTTCAAATTAAATAATAGCAATCAATACAAAACATTTCAAAACCATCCCAGAACCCAGTTTCACAAGTGCATGAGCATCTACTGATAAGGATATCAAATACAATACAACATCCGTCCGGAATACAAGGGACAGAAAGAAAATACAATTTACTAGAAGGGACTTTACAAGATGCGGTCCGCCTCGCATACTGCAACTCACCTAGTCCCCGAATCATCCGTGCTGTTATCTAAAGTAACATATACCTGTGCAACAAAAATGCACAGAAGTGTAGTATGAGTACGTAGTCAACGTGTACTCAGTGAGTATCCCGTCTAACCTCGAAGGGGTGGAGACGAGATTGTCAACCTGAACACTCACTAGCGGTCCAATAATAATACACTAAATGTGTGAGGAAATCATGGATTCATATAGCATGTTCTATTTCATAAAGCTGTAAAACAGGTGTGAGCACGTGATTTTTGCCCTACATGAATTACTCCCATAATTTCAAAACAAAATAATTTCTTTCAGTATTCACAATATTGTGTAGTTTTGTGGCATTTTATGTTAATTGTTCGCATTTTGTCTGTGCATGTTAATTTTGAAAAGAAAAATAATAAATACAAAAAAAAAAAAATACGGTGCATTTGCATTAGGATTTACTTCTACATTTTAGGATTAAGTGAAAATTAGGGTTTTATAAAAATACAAAAATCACAAAAAAAAAAATTGATTTGTTTTGCTTGGTTTAAATTTTAGCTTTGAATTTTATTAGTTTTCTTTAAATTGGTATTTTATTAATNACAGACTAGGTTGGATCCAAAATGCATGGCACGATCAATGGAATCAGCCTTTCCGCTCAGATAAGTCTTGTCCTTTTCTCTTCATTACCACTCATTCATTTTCAGAGTCTTTCTATCCTCACAACCTTCGAGGTCATTGCATTTCATTTTCTTGAGATCTGTCTATAAGACGTTTTAGTGTCAGTTCTATTCAAAAACAAAAGAAGGATGTCAAAGCTAACTACCAGCTTCCCAGTTGGGCGGCACAACAAGTTGGGGACATGTCAAAAGAGACTAAAACATGAAGGACCAATAGAAATCAGTGGAATAATCAGATGTTCGCAAGAAGGAGGCAAGGTTCACAAGAAGGGAACAGGAACACCAAACAGTAAGATGAAGTAAAACATGTGGGTCATCGAGATCAGAGAGTTGAAAGTCAATTTGGAAATCGGGGCAAGCCAAAGCAAGTCCAGGAAGCAAGTCAGGGTGAAGTCGGAAGCGGGAGCATGGCCAACAAGAATGCCAGCAGCTAATCACCATTTTACATTAACAAATTTTTCTTTGATTGAAACAGGGGCAGAAAATTTTCTTTATTTTGTTGAAATCAGGCGCCCACCTGGAGAACAAGGGAATACTTTTCAAGTTTTAGCAATCAGGCGCCCACCTGGAAAACAAGGGAATACTTTTCAAGTTTTAGCAATCAGGCGCCCACCTGGAGAACAAGGGAATACTTTTCAAGTTTTAGCAATCAGGCGCCCACCTGGAGAACAAGGGAATACATTTCAAACATTGCAATCAGGCGCCCACCTGGAGAACAAGGGAATACTTTTCAAGTTTTAGCAATCAGGCGCCCACCTGGAGAACAAGGGAATACTTTTCAAGTTTTAGCAATCAGGCGCCCACCTGGAGAACAAGGGAATACTTTTCAAGTTTTAGCAATCAGGCGCCCACCTGGAGAACAAGGGAATACTTTTCAAGTTTTAGCAATCAGGCGCCCACCTGGAGAACAAGGGAATACTTTTCAAGTTTTAGCAATCAGGCGCCCACCTGGAAAACAAGGGAATACATTTCAAACATTGCAATCAGGCGCCCACCTGGAGAACAAGGGAATACATTTCAAGTTTCAGCAATCAGGCGCCCACCTGGAGAACAAGGGAATACTTTTCAAGTTTTAACAATCAGGCACCCACCTGGAGAACAAGGGAATACATTTCAAACATTGCAATCAGGCGCCCACCTGGAGAATAAGGGAATACATTTCAAGTTTCAGCAATCAGGCGCCCACCTGGAGAACAAGGGAATACTTTTCAAGTTTTAGCAATCAGGCGCCCACCTGGAGAACAAGGGAATACTTTTCAAGTTTTAGCAATCAGGCGCCCACCTGGAGAACAAGGGAATACTTTTCAAGTTTTAGCAATCAGGCGCCCACCTGGAGAACAAGGGAATACTTTTCAAGTTTTAGCAATCAGGAGCCCGCCTGGAGAATAGAGGCACGTATTGCAAATTGCAGCAGTCAAACGTCACTCGGAGGAATGGTGAAACATCTACAATCACAATGCAAGGCAACAACGCAAGAATTCCAGTGGAAGGATACAAGTTCAAGGCAACACAAAGAGCAAGTTAGAAGACATAGATAGGACCCTTTTGTAACTCATAGCTTAGGCTAGCTTCTTTTTATCTCGACACGGTGTAATAAGGAGGTCAGCGAGCAGTAGCAGCAACAACAGCAGTGAAATCACAGCTCCTGGTAGTCCCAGCTACCAAACTTTCCCGAACTACACTGACCTGATTCCTGTTTAGCCCAGGATATGTAGGCAACCTTTGAAGCAGGGTGTGGTCAAATCTTTTAAAAATGCTTCACACGGAATATGCAAACGGGCAAAAATCGTTCATTTCTGCTCACTTGTCATTGCACGAAAACTCTTCGTGTTTCCGGGCAAAGAGGGGCAGCTGTGAGCACGTGATTTTTGCCCTACATGAATTACTCCCATAATTTCAAAACAAAATAATTTCTTTCAGTATTCACAATATTGTGTATTTTTGTGGCATTTTATGTTAATTGTTCGAATTTCGTCTGTGCATGTTAATTTTGAAAAAAAAATAATAAATGCAAAAAAAAATACGTTGCATTTGCATTTAGGATTTACTTCTACGTTTTAGGATTAAGTGAAAATTAGGGTTTTATAAAAATACAAAAATCACAAAAAAAATTGATTTGTTTTGCTTGGTTTAAATTTTAGCTTTGAATTTTATTAGTTTTCTTTAAATTGGTATTTTATTAATAGTTTTGATTATTAATTATAGCTTAATATAATTAGGTAGGTTAATTTAATTTTAGTTTTGTTTTAATTTGAAAAGAAAAAGAAAAGAAGAAATAAAAAGAATTTAAAGGAAATTTGGGCCAGTCTTGGCTAAAACCCCCCATGCCCAAAGAAAACCTGGTCAAAATACCCAAAGAACCAACCCAAACCCATTCTAATACCCGGTCTAGGCACCCCCATAACCAAAACGACATCGTTTCATAGCCATTAAATCTAAGCCGTCGAGGTTAGATGATCCAACGGCTCAGAAGCTAGAGTCAATTAACATATAACTGTCCTAAGCTGCCTACCCCCCCCCCCCCCTCATCCAGTCTTCTCTCACAACCCTTCAAACACTCAGACGTAACGCCGCCTTGGGCCACCGTCCGCCGCCCGCTGGAAATCGCCCATGGCGGCGGCCGGCAGCCAATTATGCCCAAATTTACACCACAAGCTCACCTCGACCCCCTCATCACGAATCTACCATTAATTTGCATCAACCTCCACTGGAACTTCTCGAATCTCCAAAACCCTAGTGCCGCACGATTCTCCCTGGTGGCAGCGCCGCCTCTGTTCAAGCCCAAAGTTACACCCTACATTCCCCAGCCTCCTCTCACCCCAAATACCTCCTCCTTTCCCTTCAAATCCCAACAGAACCCTTCGAATTCTGATTAAAAAAAAAAACCCTAATTCCCAAAAGGGTCTCAGGTGTGATCCGTTTAAAGATTTGGGTTTATCATGATTTTATTCGTGTGTTCTTGTTAAGAACACACAATTAATATCGTGGTAGGCCAGAAATCAAAAAAATCAAAGGCTCAGGGGGTATTTTCTGGATTTTTTCATCAAATTTTAGGTATTAATTTTGCTCCTTGCATTTTTTTCCTTGTTCGTTCGTTTTGATTGTTCTTTATTTTTTTTGTTCTTTGATTCTGTCTCACATGTTTTTTTTATTATGTGTTCATCCTTATTTCTACTGTTTTCATGTCACATTAGTTAGGTTAATAACAAAATTAGTCGTAGGTTCATTATTGAATAAAATCAGTTAGTTTTAGGTGTTTCTCCTCTTAGTTAATTTTAGTTCCCTTTTCCCTCTTGTTTAGAATTTTGGTCAGTTCTTCAAATTGTGGATTTGGACTTGTTTGAGTTAATTCCTGAAATCAGTAGGCTAGCACCGAATTCATTTTGGGTCTATTCAGGCCCATTGAATTGGGTCATTTGGCTCGGACCCTGGTTTGGTAGACTTAAGTAATTTCAGGAAGTTTTAAGGGTAGTTTGGGCATGGAAAAAGGGTAGTTTTATTAGATTTGGTAATTGTTGAAGTAAAGTAAGGGTAGAATAGGAATCGTAAGGGGCATAGAACCTTCTAGGATGGACTATAGTATAGATTTCAAGAGAATAGGTGTAGTTACTTGTGTAACAAGTCAGAAAATAAAGGGTAAACACTGAAAATAAAAGAAGGACTAGAAGTGTAAAGGAAAAATCTGATAGAGCCTTAGTTTTGTCTATAAAAGGCATGCCCATTGCCTTGTTGAAGAAGTTTTACGGGCAGTCATCTAAACCCCCTCCCAAAAGGCATGATACAGAGTTTCTGAAAGCCTAAAATTCCTTCAGAATAATACTAATATCAGCATTAGGATCAGAAACAAGCTGGTTTACGAGTGTACTGTTCCACATGTGAAAGTAGCTGCAAAGAGAGTCGTTAAGGTTTATTTGAGTTGCTGTAAACTGAGTCTGAGTAGTCGAGTTGGTTTTGGATTGCATTGGTGCTTGAAATTGTTGCTGTGTTTTGGTTCATTACTGGAATTTCAAACCTATTCTTGAACTTGCTGTGTTGACTGAGCTGTTACTGGGTTTTAACTTATTCTTGGGCTGCTGTTGAGAACTATCACTGCTGCTGATCTTTTCCTTTTCTTATTTACAATTACCAGGTACACATTTGAATCTGCCCTGCTGTAACCTTAAGCTTGAAATGGAATACGAATATTCACCTTTTGATCGTGAAATATGCTGCCTGGATTGTGGTGTATTGGTAGTTAAATAGGCGTTAGATTTAATCGCACAGCATAGTGTCAAATCGATTTGTATGTATGTAAACCCTGGACTGTATAACTGGACTGTGTAACTGGACTGTACATCTGGACTGTGCAATGAATTTTAATTCTGATTATAGCAATTCACATGTTAGAATCTAATGTCTATTTTCAGTGATTAATGACATGTTTGGACTGTTAATTTGTAGCTATCAGCTGTAGTTAGACTTGTTTCGCATTTTTTCTGTTTAAAGTTTAAAAGTCAGAAGTAGTTTAAACTTGTTTCTATAACCCCTTCGTAATGCAATAGTTAATATAATCAGGCTAATTTTCAATGTCAAAACCTGTGTTTCCCTGAGTACACTGTTTTAAGGCAAGCGTTGGCCATTCTAGGTCAGTAGTGAGTTAATTAGTTGAATATGAATACATTGTTGGTTGTTTGATAATTAGATATGGACAAAGTATGAATTTAGGCTCGTAACTTGTAATCAATATTCTGTTAACTTGAATAAGAATACATTGCTTACTTTATTGTCTCATAAGAGTTCGAAATAATTGCGGTGGGCAAAGGTTTGAGCAGAGCAGTGGTTCGCCAGCTCCAGGGATTCGATCTTCTGATCATCCCAACGTAGCCTGATATGCTTGTCCGATTTGGGCTAATATCAGGCCCAACGCCTGTTTCTATTGGGAATTTTGTCCGTTTATGTCTATTGACTAATTAGGACCTTTTCTCGTGTTATTAGAGATAAATAAATGGAAGTCGTAGTTTATTTCAGGACTAGCCTTTAAATAATAAATGAGACGAGCCTCGCCAGATACAATGCAAAATTGCGGGGCCCTCGATAAATGTTTATACTAAAATACCTAGACTTCGGGATGGGTTGTTTAGTGAATTTCACGGCCTTCCCCAAAGATAATAACGCGATAGTCTCTTTAGGCACGCGATTTTAATAAAATTACCTTCCTAAATGCGGGTGCACATTTATGTGACCCAAATTCGAATCTCAACGAAGTTGAAATGTGCTGACAACCACGGGTGCACTGGTGCGACGTGGTTCGAGACGCATTTTCACGACGTTGCAATTCTTATTAAAACCAACAATAAAAGTGGTTTACTAATAAGAGGCACATAAGTTAGAACATGTTTTGAAATTAGATAAAATCAATCACAACAGTTGAGCGACCGTGCTAGAACCACGGAATCCGGGAATGCCTAACACCTTCTCCCGGGTTAACAGAATTCCTTACCTGGATTTCTGGTTCGCGGACTGATAACAGAGTCATAATCTCCTCGGGTCAGGATTTAACCGGTGACTTGGGACACCATTAACCTCCCAAGTGGCGACTCTGAAAATTTAATAATAAATCCCGTTCCGATTGTCACTTCAAGTTGGAAATAACTCCCTTTATTATACCCTCTTCTGCGGGTGTAGTAGGAAAATAGGAGGTGTGACAACAGGTAAACACCTTTTTAACAATTAACAAAGATTTTCAAGATTTACTCTCCCTTATCTTATCAATTTATATCAAGCCACGAAGGGCAGTTTCATCATTTAACATTCCTCATGCATCAATATACAAAAAAATATCATGCGCAAGTCATACCGAGGCGACGGCCCGATCCAACAGAAAATAAATGTGCACTTGCCGAGGGTCGACGGCGCGCCTATATATGCATCTATTTCCCCGCTCGCGAATTAATCATGCGACGCGGTCAACATGAAATAAACACGTACCCTGCTCGCGAATCATACATGCGACGCAGGTACACATAGAGATACATGCTCAGTCAATCAAGTAAGAACTTATCAGTGAGTGTTTATCAAGATATATTCAACTCTCTTTTAACAACCATTAAGAAGTAAGGTTAAATCCCTTTAGAAATTCATTTACGAATTCTATGTGATATAAGCAATTTAAGCTATCAAAGAGTTTACAAATAATCCAAGTATTCATGCTTTTGGGTCCTAGACTACCCGGACAATAGCATAATAGTAGCTACGCATGGACTCTCGTCACCTCGTGCGTACGTAGCCCCCACAAATAGGAGCACATTGCCAAATAATTCACCTATGGGGACATTTTCCCCTCACAAGGTTAGAAATGAGACTCACCCCGCTCCGAAGACTCATAACCGGCATTCTACATTCCTCCAAAGACTTGCACCAACGCACAATGCTCCAAAACTAGCCAATGATTGTACAAATCCATTAATATATGCTCAAATATTCATAACAAACTACTTTGACCAAAACGCCCTCGGGCCCACGTGCCCAGAATCCAAAAATTTTCGAAGATAAAGTTTACCCATGGCTCCACTAGCTCAATTATATAATTTACTCCTAATTCCATGCTCAAATTCGTGGCTAAATTCCAAGAATATAATTTTCTAGATTTCCACCAAAAACCTCCATTTTCTACAATTTCCCAAGCCTAAATCCATACATAATTGATGTATTCAACTCAAAAATAGGTGGGGATAACTTGCCTTAACATAGATGACGAAAATCCCCTATTTGAAGCTCCCCAAAATCGCCCAAGCCTTGAAAAATGACAGAAATGAACTCCAAATCAAGATTTTAAAACAAGCCTTCTGCCCAGCATTTTTCGCATCTGCGGACCCTGGTCCGCTCCTGCGGTTCCGCAGGTGGGGTCACCAGATTTGCGGTCCTCCCTGGCCTCCCCAGCTTCCGCTTCTGCGACCCTCTCTCCGCAGATGTGGTCCCGCTTCTGCGGAACCTTGACCGCATCTGCGGTCCTCAAGCCTTTGGCCAAAATCCGCTTCTACGGCTCCCTTTCTGCTTTTGCGGGACCACTTCTGCGGTCAACCCACCATAGTAGCGAAAATACCATCAACCAGATCCTTCAGCTGTCCAAAAATCCCATTTTTAATTCGTTAACCACCCGGAATCCACCCGGGGCCCCCCGGGACCCCAATTAATCATACCGACCAATCCCAAAACACATTACGGACTTGCTCGAGGCCTCAAATCACATCAAACAACGCTAAAATCATGATTCAGCCCCCAATCCAAGCTTTATGAACTTTAGAACTTCCAACTTCTACTTTCGATGTTTAAACCTATCAAATCACGTTCGATTGACCTCAAATTTTGCACACAAGTCATATTTGACATTACGGACCTACTGCAACTCCCGGAATCAGATCCCGACCCCGATATCAAAAAGTCCACTTCCGGTCAAACTTGTCAAAAACCTTCAAATTTCTATCTTTAGCCAAACGGCTCCAAAATGACCTACGGACCTGCCAATTCACTTCCGATCTCGCTCCCAACTCCAGAATCACCATACGGAGCTATTCACAGTCTCGGAATCCTAAACGGACATCGATAACACTGAAATGCACTTCAAGCCAAACGTATGAAATTTCTTCTAAAATGCTAACTTCCACAATAGGCGCAAAAACACTCCCGGGTTATCCAAAACCCGAACCGGGCATACGCCCAAGTCTGAAATCATCATACGAATCTGCTGGAACCTTCAGATCCTGATTCCGAGGTTGTTTACTCAAAGATCCAATCCTAGTTCGTTCTTTCAACTTTAAGCTTCTAAAATGAGAGCTCTCTTCCTAAATCAACTCTGAACTTCCCGGAACTTAATTTCGACCACACGCACAAGTCATAATACCAGAAATGAAGCTGTTCATGGCCTTTGACTGCTGAACGGAGCGCTAGGACTCAAAACGAACGGTGGGGTCGTTACACACCTTCTCCCGGATTAATAGAATTACTTATCCGGATTTCTGTGTTTCGCGGACTGTAAAACAGAGTCAAACTTCCTCGATTCAAGATTTTAAACCGGTGACTTGGGACACCATAAATTATCCCAAGTGGCGACTCCGAACTTAAATAAATAATCTTGTTTCGGTTATTGTCACTTTTATTGGAAAAACTCCCCTATACCCCTTTCGAGGTAGAAAAAGGAGGTATGACACTCCTTCAACACCCTGAACGCGACTTCTCAACTTCTTGAGCTCCTCGGCCATGTTCTTGATGAGCAGGTCCTTCTCAGCGGATTCTGGTGTATAGGAGATTGGTTGAGTGGAGTGAGGTAGGGTTTCCACGTATATGGTGTTGTTTCGCTGGGTGCCATGGATTTGGGTGTAGTGATGGTCGTTGGTCGAGTTTTGAGGATCGGGAATAGGTTGTGGTGTGTTCTAAGGAGTGTGATAGGTAGTGATTTGCGGGTACTGGGTTGGTTGATGATGGTGTTGTGGAGGAGTTGGTACCGGTAGAGGATTGAGATTTTGAGGTAGTGTGGCGTATTGATGGGGTGCGAGAGGATTTTGTGGTCGTTGGTTTGGCGTATTTTGAGGAGGTGCTAGGTTTTGAACATTTTATTTGTTAACGTCTGGGACGTTTAGAGTGAGGGAGAGGTTATCCAAGTTGCGGACCTGCTCAAGTTCTCCTTGTAACTCTAGTATTTTCTGCTCCAATCGCAGGACCAAATCATTCTGGGCCGGAGTACTTCGACCGTCTGAAGTTTCAATGTTCTCGGCATTTTTTTTTCGTATACCACTCAAGTCATCCATCTTATCTTTTTCTCTGCTTTTCAGATTACTCGGAGAAGGAGGAGGTGGAGGGCTTCTAGATCTGGTGTGATATGTTGATGATGCCAGTATGTGCGAACCAACCTTAGGGGATGGGAATAATAAAAATAAAGAAAAACAAAAGGTAAACAAGTCAGTAAGGATTCTAAAATGATTGCAGTATTTAAACACATATTGCGGGAATGTAAATTCGTTTCCTAATTTTGGAGGCTCGTTGTGCCCGAGGTAGGCCTAGCGACACGTTGATTTGGAGAATTTCAGTGCCAATAATTGCCTCATTTCATTAATATAAGAATAGATTAATCTAAAACGACACTAAATAAGATAAGTCACTAATGGCACTTGGCCTTATTACATTTGAAAAAAGCAAATAAACCTAATCTACTTGGTCCCAGAAGGACCTTCTCCGGGCTGGATGTTCTTGACTTCATCGATCAAATTCCCTAGTTCGTGCAGGTTCAGCAGTAGATATTCCCTTGCTAAATGTCCTCATTCGCTTCCTTCAGTGTTCTGGCAATCGGCGACTGCTTTCCTCATCTTTCCCTCCAATTCCAACAGACTGTACTTCAGATATTCCAACCTTTCACTTATTTTAACAGTCATCTCCTTCCATTCATTAATTAGTTCCATATCGGTCTTGTGTCGCTCCACCTGCTCGGCCTCAGACTCGTGAACTCTTTTGCGCAGTTTGTTGTACTTTACTTATGCCTCGACAACTTCATCTATGACTCTATTTCCTGGACCAACCCTTGGCTCGAATATTCATGCTATGTTATCCTCTAACCATGATGGGTAAAAGTACACATGACCAGCATGATATCGATCTAGCTCGATGGCATCCTTTTCCACGATAATTTTCAAATGTGCTGAGCTTCGCGTTTGTATAGGACATTGTCATCTTGAAAATCTGCCCTGTAGTGACTCATTTTAGCAACTCGCGGTATGACCTGCTTCCTGCCTGCCTGTCTCACAACTCTGATGGGAGCATAAGGGTATATGCCCCTTAACCCGATCAGTACCAAGTGCTGAACATCCCTAGATCTGATGATGAACTCGTCGGTAAGGAACCATTCGAACATCCATTGAACCTGATCCTCGGTCAAATTTCTGAAAAAACTGCACCCACCCTGTAGCATTTTCGGGTTGAGCAAACCTGTCTGGGATATAAGTCATTCTCTTAGGATGACGGAAAGCTATGTGGTTATTCCACGGCCTTCGCGGAAGCTCTTGATGGTATTGACCTTTTTGGAGATGCTCTAGCAACCAAACTTGTAACAGCAGATTACAACCTCCGAATAATTTATACCCCTTCTGACAGCGCTATAAGGCCCGATATATGTCTGCTATGATCATAGGGACAATGGTATATGTTTGCCCTTCGATCCCATCTATCAAGGTTTTGGCTACCATGGCCAGTCTGGTGTGGATTCTGTCCCCTTGGATCGGGAACACTAACATACCCAAGAAACAGACGATGAACAAAAACCCTGCGGTGGATCCAACCCAAGGAAGTGATGGAGAATTCGTCATCAAAAATACGATAAGATCTGCTGTGACCGTATCGTTCATAGAGGAAGTCGAAGGGTATGTAGGAATTCTTCAGGAACTCCAAGTCATCATTCTTCTTTAATCCCATCATCTTCAGAAACGCCCTAGTAGAGTGATTTTTCGGCACCAATAAACCAGGACTATCCCAAGGTAGCCCAGCGAATCCCCCTATTTCTTCCAAGAGAGGGGTCATTTCTGTGTTTCCAAAGCGAAACACGGCTATTTCTTTGTCCCAGAACATCGTGGCAGCTTCAATTAACATGTTGTTCGACTGGAGGTCCAATAAAGAAGGAAAATTTCTCAAGACCCTTTTCACATGATTTTATCACTTGACGGAAGATCCTCCCACCAATCTAGCAACAATGGTGGTATGTTACGAACCATGCCGAACCTGGGGACTTCGTGCCTCATTTTCTGCAAAAAACAAATATGGTTAGGCCCTTTCCCCCTCCAGATTCGACTATATATACAACAATGATTAGCATATCGGCACTTATTTCTCCAAAATTAATGCATAAAATCGTAGTTGCGTCCGTTGGGATTATGGAAAACCCGGTGGACTTTGGACGAGGCTTGTCTTAAAGGGTTATTATGTGGACATCATATTAACTGGGTAGGTTTGACCATGATGCATGTACAATTAGTCAGAGTAAGGTTTCTACAGAGGTCTAGACTAGTACCCTCAAGTGGACAATTTGAGGGGGAAAGGCACGGAACCGTCGACTGCACCACTGATCGACTAGTTTTACCGCAAATACGCCTTTTCAAATTTAAAGGGTGATATATAGGAAGGGCGCAAAAACTCATCAAGAGTTGCTATAGGATTGATTACGCACGAGTGGAATATGATGTTGAGCATGATTTATGCAACAATAAATAGCATGTTGTCATGTATTTGCACGTTAAAAATGATAAATGCGGTATTTAATAGTTGAAAGACGTTAAGAAAGAAAATAGTTAGACAAGTCAGTTTCTGTAATAAAGGAAATCATAAATGCTTGAAAATAGGCAATTAAATCCAAATAAGGGGAAAGGGAAAGGGTGCACATGTATTAACAGAATAAAGCATGTCCGGGTTTCGACAGTTTTGGGACAACTCCTTTCCTTTTGGGAATTGGGTATGAGATTTGAAGAGTCGCCACCTAACGGATTAAGGTGTGTTAGGGCACCTGGAGCAAATAACTCATGAACTAGTTTACATTACCAGAGATTGGGTAAGGGCTCGAAATTACCTTGAGGGGAAGGTGTTAGGCACCCCTCGAGGTCCACAACGGTAGGTTCCGGCCAAACTCAATTTAAGCGAATTAGTCTTATAAGGAAGTAAAGCAGTTTAAACAAATAGATATTACTTTTAAAACAAGGAGTAAAGGGGTTCCTAGGTATTTTAGCCTATAGGATGACTTCTGTGCAATACTTGGTAATCTTCCCCAAGTTGGGGTGCTACACATAGCATTAGCGCACAGGTCATCATTTCCTTTACTACCCAATTACCCTCCCCTTTTCAATTATTACCTAAGCGTTCTAATAACATCCAGAACATGTCTTATGCGTGCACTACCCGTCCCTTACCTCTGGTCCTGGAGGTGTTTAGGACCTCTAATTAAGGCGGTTCTAGAATCTCCTATGTTTAAAAGGAGAAAACTAAGAGACAAACAAAAGTCAAGTAGGACTGTCACATAAGGAGCAATTAAGTGGGCTCATATTAACCTCCACAAGTTGACAAACAAATGCACGCTGTTCAAACAAACAACTTTTAAATGATTTTAGGATCCTATAGGCAGGATATCTAAATGAGCACAAACAGAATATACAGCAGTTTATTAAAGCGAGCAGACGAGTACCTATTAGTTTGCCTACTGATTTTTCTCTGAATCTGGGAATATTTCAAACATGCAATCACAGTTTTAGACCCAGAATTTTAATTAACCTACAGGCTTGCTTAAGTGATAATCGGGCGGAACCCTATAGACATGATGTCTAAGTTGTAACCATTTGCTGATTTTAACAAGCAGATTTTTATCATAAATCCTATAGGCATGCTTTCTAAATGTAGAAACTGATTCCTTTATTTCCTATAGGCATGATTTCTAAGTACAGAAAAATTGATTTTGAACACTTACTTTCTATAGGCATGATGTCTAAATTTCAAGACTTATTTTATACTTATTCCCTATAGGCATGATATCTTAGTTGCAGAAAACTGATTTTAAAACCTTATAAGCAGGATTTCTAAGCGCAGAAACTGATTTTTGAAATCTTATAGGCATGGTATCTACAGTTGTAAACCTATAGGCATGATTTCTATTAATCACATGTGGGCAGAATTCTTAAGCACATTGCCAGGAAAATTTGTTAATCAAACAGACAGATCCTATGGACATGGTCACTAGTGCACGCTGAGTTGAAAATACATGTAGATCCTATAAGTAGGATTTCTAAGATGCAAAGTATGAAAATTCAGCATAATGAGATAAACCCTATAACATGGTTTCTAACGCATATAAATATCATCACAATCACATACGGGCATGGTTCCTACCCGAACCCCAATGAAGTCAAACAAGGCTTCACATGGTTGCAATTCACTTAGTCCATTAACCATTACTAGGTTAGCATATAGACATGTATTAAACAGAGAAACGTACTGAAATCAAAATGACTAATCAAACTACCATACAGAACATGGTGGGGCAGTGGGAATTATACATGCTAGTTTCAGAATCAGTAAACCAGTATCATGGGAAAAATAGGGACATGCTATCATATAGAGGACAGGACTTAAGTCATGCTGGTTAAGAGAAACATAGGGCAGAACAGAAAGCATGTTGGAACACTAACCACACAGCCACATGGGACAAAGAGGTAACAAGACTAAAGCATACTGGTTAAAATAAACAAGAAGCATATAACAAACGTGCACACGTTGAGGTTCAGAGTGAACTAATCATATAAGTCATAGAGAATAGGAACTGAAGCATAGTAGTTAAAAAGGAGATGGCTAGGAGACAAGTATCAAAGCAGAAGTATAGTGAGACACATAGCACATAGAAGAGATTATGATAACAGAAATAGGGGCATACCAGTTAAGAGATAGCAAACAGGAAGGTGAAGGCAAGTTGAATCCAATAGTCTAACCTTGGCTTTCAGCCTGCTAGATAGTGCAGCAAACACAAGTAACAGAAAGAATTACAATGGAAAGTGTGTGTGAATAAGAGTTTGTGTGTGTTTATGTATCTTTCTAAATGTGTTCATGTGTTTGAAAGAAATCAGAATGGGGTTTATATAGCACTTAGCAGAGTAAAGCAAATAAGGCAAATAATAATAGAGTTCACAAATAAGGTATACAAATAAAATCAGCCAGTTGATTGGTGGTGCTAAACTCAATCAATTAACACAGAAGAATCCGGGAAAAACCCCTAAAAATAGGGAGAATCAATTAACAGCTCATATTGGGGTTTAAATAAGGCAAGAAATAAGTCATAGGCCATTTATAAGTCGGTTTGAATAAATCAAAACCTAAAAATTAGGCTAATAAACTAATTAAGGCAAGTAGTACCAATTAGGAGTCACAAATAAGGAAAATAGGTAAAAATCACAGAAAGTAACAATCTCAGCAGAATAATTTATAAATAGTCAAATAACATCAATTAATCTCTGCTAATTGACAAACAAGGAATAACAGGCAAATACCAGAACAACTAATGAAGTAGTCAGAAACCCTAGGTTTAGAACATAGACAGTCAAGCAAACGAAGAGTAACGAAATCAAACACTCAAACTTCTTTAGAAAAGTTTTGCAGAAATGCAAAGAACTGAAACCCTAGTTTTAGAGAAACATTAAAATCGATTAATAATAAGGAAAACAGAAGGTTTTCAAAGAAAATACCAGATAAACTTAAAATTATTTCAGATCTACAAGGATCTGAACAAACTCAAGTAGAAAGAGATGAGGGTTCTGAAGAATGGAACGAGGTTAGAAAAAATTCAGTTAAGAACCGGAGTTTCAAGCCATAAACATAAAGATAACACTACTCACAAACATAACGATGAACACGAGGCAGGTTCATCGAAAAAAAAATGAAGAGTCTAGGTCGACTTTGAGTTGAATCTCTTTGAGATTCCTTCAAACCACGAAGAAATCGAACAACCAGTGATGGTAAGAGGTCGGCTGGGGCCTAAAATCAAAGGGAAACCCCATGGAACGGAGGGTTTTCCGGTAATGGCTGCTAGGGTTAGGGGAGCGTCTGAGAGATAAGAGAGGAGGGAACGGATTTGGGGCAGCGGAATTAGAGAAGTGACTAGGGTTAGGGGTAGTTGGTATTAATTAAAAAAGGAAATGATCCTGGACCGTTGATCTCAAAAGATCAACGGCCATGATTTGATCTGGGGGGGGGGGCGCGGGTTAGGAATTGGGTCAGGGTATTTGGGCTAGGGTAGTTTTGGGTTAGGTCCGAAATTAAACAAAATTAAAAAGGCTATTTGTTAAATACCCAATTAATTGATAAAATAATTTGTAAAAAAAAAGTTAATTAAATGATAAAAATGATTTTTATGCATGAAAAAATTTAAAATAATTACTTAATATTATAAAAATACAAATAGGTTATTTTCTTGTGAAATAAGGTAATTATGCACACATGGGCCATTAATGCAATTATAACCCTAACATGTACATATGGCTATTCATGAAATAATTAAAGCTTAGTATAAATATAAAATAATAAAATTAAGCAATAAAACTATCATAAAATCGTTTGTGATGCAATTAGTAATTATTTATAATAATAAAAATACCAGGGATAAATTAATTAAAAATCCTTTAAAAATGCATAAATTATGGAAAAATATTAATCGATGCTCATGCATTGTCTTGAAAGTATGTATAAAATTGGGTATCAACAAACACTTGGCCTTACACGACCGTCAATCATAAATACTTAAAGTCAAAAATAAGAGCTTACCTGATGACCTAATAGCCTGAATAGAGTTGTGCTGTAGTATCCCATCTCGAGCCATACCTTCAGTTTTAAATCGGTCGGGGTATTTAGACTTCATTTCTTCCTCCGCTTCCCACGTCATCTCTTCCGCATTCTTATATCTCATAAAACCTTCACGGAGGCCACCTATTTATTTCGTAGCTTGCGGATTTATTGGTCTGGGATGGCAACTAGAATTTCCTCGTATAACAAGTCCTCCGTAATCTGTACATCATCTATGGGCACCACTCGGGTAGGATTGCCAATGCACTTCCGTAGCATAGATACGTGAAAAACCGGATGGACAGACTCCAATTCTGAGGGCAATTCTAACTCATAAGCTACTTGGCTCACTATCCGAATGATCTTATAAGGCCCAATATATCGTGGGCTAAGCCTACCTTTCTTGCCAAACCTCATCATGCCCTTCATAGGTGATACCCTTAGGAATACCCAGTCATTAACCCCGAACTCTAGGTCTCATCGGCACACGTCAGAATATGACTTCTGGTGATTCTAAGCTTTCAACAGTCGCTCCCAGATAAGCTTTACTTTCTCTACGGCCTACTGAAACCAGGTCTGGCCCATGTAACCCAAATTCTCCAACATCAAACCACCCTATAGGATATCTGCACTTACGCCCATACAAAGACTCGTACGGAGCATCTGGATACTTGAGTGGTAACTTTCATTATATGCAAACTCAATAAGAGGTAGATGTTCCTCCAACCTTCTTTTAAAATCCAACACACGTGCTTGTAACATATCCTCGAGCGTCTCAATTGCGCGTTCGGCTTGTCCATCAGTCTGTGGATGAAAAGTTGTGCTGAGATTCACTTAAGTCCCTAGACCTCTCTGAAATGACCTCAAAAAATGTGTTGTAAACTTGGACCCATGATCAGATATAATAGATACTGGTACTCTGTGTAGCCGTACTATCTCCTTAATATATAACTTTGCATAATCTTCTACTGAATATGCAGATCTGACCGGTAGGAAATGAGCTGTATCGTGAGCCTATCAACTATCACCCATATAAAATTGAACTTACGATGAGAACGAGGTAAACCCGTGACAAAGTCCATGTTTATCGCATCCCATTTCCACGTCGGGATCACTATAGTCTACATTAGCCCTCCGGGCTTCTGGTGCTCTACCTTCAGCATCTGCCAACTAGGACACTAGGCGACAAACTCAACAATGTTCTTCTTCGTATCGTTCCACCAGTACACATCCTTAATGTCATGATACATCTTTGTCGACCCAGGATGAATGGAGTACCACGAATAATGTGCCTCTGACATAATCCTGTCTTATAGCCCTGCTATATTTGGAACACACAGACGACTACTGTATCTGAGAACCACATCTCCCTTGAGCTCTAGCAATGGCTTTTTCTGCTGTGGAACTCGCTCTCTCAACTCGACCAACTCTGGGTCCTCGTACTGCCTTTCCTTAACTTCATCTATGAGAGATGATCTTGCATTGTTTTGGAGTACAACTCCACCATCTTCAAAATCTACTAACCGAACCCCCACACAAGCCAATTGATGAATCTCTCTAGTCAGTTGTCTTTTCTCGACCTCTACATGTGCTAAACTACCATAGATCGGCGACTTAAGGCAGCTGCTACAACATTAGCCTTCCCTGGATGGTAGAGAATGTTAACATCATAATCTTTCAATAACTCAAGCCATCGCCTTTGTCGCAAATTCAACTCTTTTTGCTTGAAGATATATTGCAGGCTTTTATGATCGGTAAATACATCAACATGAACACCATATAAATAATGCCGCCATATCTTAAGTGCATGAACAACTGCAGCTAACTCGAAGTCACGGGTTGGATAATTCCTCTCGTGCTTCTTTAACTGCCTTGAAGCATACGCAATTAGCTTCCCATCTTGCATCAGGACACATCCTAACCCGACACCTGAGGCATCACAATACACGGTATAACCCTCTAGACCCTCTAGAAGTGTTCGAATTGGTGCTGAGGTCAACATGTTCTTAAGCTCTTGGAAACTCCTCTCGCAAGCCTCTGTCCACTGAAACATAGCTGCTTTCTAAGTCAGCTTCGTCAATGGTGCCGAAAGGGAAGAAAAACCCTCTACGAACCTCCGGTAGTATCGTGCTAAGCCTAGAAAGCTACGAACCTCTGTCGAAGTGGTAGGTCTAGGCCAGGATTTCACGACCTCAATCTTCTGAGTGTCTACCTTTATACCTTCATCCGATACAATATGCCCCAAGAATGCTACAGAATTCAACCAGAACTCACATTTAGAAAACTTAGCATAAAACTTACGATCATGGAGGGTTTGGAGTACCGCTCGCAGGTGGTCCGCATGCTCATCCTCTGAATGTGAATGAACAAGAATATCATTAATAAATACTATCATAAACAGATTTAGAAATGGTCGGAATAGTCTATTCATCAAGTCCATAAATACGGCAGGTGCATTCGTCAACCCGAAGGACTTTTTTTTCGAAGGACATGACAAGGAACTCAATGTGGCCATGTCGGATTCTGAAGGCTGTCTTCGGAATATCTTTCTCCCGAACTCTGACTTGGTGGTACCCTGACCTCAAATCTATCTTTGAAAAGCATCTACTCCCCTGCAACTAATAAAACAAGTCATCAATCCTTGGAAGTGGATAATTACACTTAATACCTTGTTCAGCTGCCTATAATCGATACACATCCTCAGCGAGCCGTCTTTCTTCTGCACAAACAGTATCGGTGCACCCCAAGGTGAGGTACTAGGCTTGATGAAACCTTTCTCCAGCAAATCTTTTAACTGCTCCTTCAACTCCTTCAATTCGGCAGGTGCCATTCCATACGGAGGGATGGATATTGGTTGAGTTCCCGAAAGCAAATCGATGCTAAAATCAATCTCTCGCTCTGGATGAATACCTGGAAGCTCATATGGAAACACATCCACATACTCTTTGACTGCTGGAATAGATTGAAGTGTAGGTATCTCAGCATCTGCATCTCTAACTCGCACAAAATGATAAATGCACCATTTTAGGATCATTTTCCTCGCCTTCAAATAGGAAATGAACTTACCTCAAGGTGTTGTTGTATTACCTACCCATTCAAGGACTGGCTCACCCGGAAAATGAAATCTGGATGCCTTTGCTCGGCAATCAACTATGGCATAGCAAGCTGCCAACCAGTCCATGCCATGATAGCATCAAAATCCATCATCTCTAGTTCAACTAGGTCGGCTGAGGTATGACGACTACAATTGTCATCATACAACCTTGGTAAACCCGTCTAGCAATAATCGGTTCTCCGATCGGTGTAGATACCGCAAAAGGATCGCTTAGTATTTTAGGCACTATACCAAATTTCCCCGTGACAATTGAGGTAATATACAATAAAGTAGATCCTAGTCTATCAAGGCATAAGCATCGTGAGAGAAAATGGTCAATATACCTGTCACAACGTGTGGTGATGACTCCTATTCCTGTCGACCAGCTAAAGCATAGATATGGTTTTGGTTACCACCTGAACTGGAACCTCTGCCTCTACCTCGACCTCTACCAGTTGAAGACTGAAACTCACGCCCTGAAGGATGCACGGAAATAGATGATCTTGTTGTTGAACTCGCTGGTTGTGCCATACCCCCAGAATCTCTATTTGGGCAATCTCGTATCATATACCCAGACGCCCATATGTATAACAAGCGTCGGAACCTGCTCGGCATTCGCCCAAGTTTCCTCTACCACAAATTCACACTGCGATGAAAATGACCATGTCTGCCCTAAACTCGCTGTCGCTGCAAACCTGACGCCTGTGAGCTCTCACCCGGTCCTGATTGAGTATAGCGGTCATACCTATAACCTTGTAACTAAGGTGGCAGAGGCCTAGGTGGCTGTCCGAAGTACTAGGCCTATAACTACCCTGATACTGCTCCTGTGACCTGGGAAATCTCATCCTCTTATGTTTTCCTTGCTCAGTCCTCTCGGTACCCTGCTGTCGATGCCTACCTCTTTCTATATTCTAGGCGAATGCCTGAATGCGGGAGATATCCATACTATCCTGCAATGCAGCGGTGGCACATGCCTCGGTCAACTCTGGGCCAACCCTGCTATAAACCCCTGGATCATGTCCTGCATAGTAGCAACTATGGATGGTGCATATCTGGCCAATGAGTCAAAACGAAGACTATACTCTCGAACACTTATATTGCCCTGCTTGAGGGCTAGGAACGGATCGACCCGAGCTTGTCGGATCTCCCGCGGTAAGTACTGGTCAATGAAGGCATTTGAAAAATTCTCCCAAATAGTTGGAGGTGCATCACGTCCCCTGGACCTCTCCCATCCCTCGTACCAAAGGATGGCTATATCTCGGAGTTGAAAAGATGCTAGCTCAACTGCCTCTTTCCCTGTGGCATGCATAACTCGAAAGATCATGTGAAGCTGATCTATGAAATCATACGGGTCCTCCCTCTGATCTGTCCTCGTGAACTCTAGGGGATCAAAGCAATAAACTCTCAGACACTTGAACTCCTGGTCTCCTCAGAAGAGTTCACTAGCTGATGCCCTAGCTTGTTGTTGGGTAGCTACCAAATGTATCAACAAATGCACCGTACTCCTCATGTCCTGATTTGATGGAAGTCGAGGGGGAACTGGATGTGCGGTATCCCTAGGAATCTCCTCAGGTGGTGGAAGAGCCGGTAATGGCTGAGTAGGGATCTCGACTTGGGCCTCAAACTGGGACCCATCTACTGGGGGTACCCTGTCGGTCCCCTCACCTGCTGTTGTATCTCATCTTGCTAGTCGTAGTCTTCCTAGTCACCGTCATCTGTGTTGCAAACACAAAAATGTAAGTTTAACTCTAATTTCCTATAACTCAGTTTTACAGCATGATTTAGATTTGAAAGAACGGTAACCAACTCCTAAATGCCATGTAGTTCCTGCTTATATAATATGGTGCACAACATATCTATAAGCAACACCCTACTAGAAACGGCTTGTAGACTCCCTAGGACAGAACTGCTCTGATACCAAGTTTGTCACGCCTCGGACTAGGGGAGCGAGACCGGCACCCGGTGCCTCACTTAACCTAGCATACTAACTTGCAACTGAGGGACTGTGAACATACAATGTCATACATTGGACATGGGGCCACATTGCAAGACAATTTGTGAAGCAAAATATAGAACCGAATGGAAACTAGCTTTGACTAAACATTAATATAATGTTGGCTGAGAAGGCCTTTATAACTACTACAACTGACAAACCAACAAAATATACATACAAGGCCTACAAGCCCAACATACTGCACTAAGTAATTGGATATATCTACAAGCCTCTACTGATGGATGTACTATGATCGGAACAGGGTCCCAACCTACCCATAACATATATACATATATATAGAAGATGTACACAAAACCCTAGACCCGGCAACTCCGAACGACATGGAGCTTACTGATCAAGATGAACTCGGAAAACACCTATTGAGGAGGTTTACATGTCTGTCTATCTGAAGTTGCACGCATGAAATGCAGAGCTCCCAGAAAAGGGACGTCAGTACGAAATAATGTACCGAGTATGTAAGGCAATAAAATAATTAAAAGTTGAAACTGCACTGATATTATAATAACTGAAAGTAACTGGGAGTCAAAGATGATCTGGAGTTATACTTACCTGCTAATACTGACTCAACTCTCTCAAAATAGTAAGTAAAATAAGTGTCCGGCCCTATAAGGTTCGGTACGTATAACTGATCGGTCGTAGTAGGCTCGCTCATAGGCACTCGACCATACTAGGCTCTATATCTCGGTCATTCTGGGCTCACTCATAGGCGCTTGGCCACAGTAGAGTTGGTATATAACTTACCATCGGATTAGAGGTTGCCCAATAAGGGCCTGCCCATCGATTATAGCTCGATGGTGGTGAAAAAACTGTAATACTATATATATATATATATATAAACCCTCTGCTCTCTTGACTGGAAGAAGATGATACTCAATTGAATATAAAGTCCCGATAAGGGAGAATATTGTAACTTATGAGACTAGGATAATGTACATAAGTTCAGGAATACGAGCTTCTCTTTATGCCTCGTTATTAAACTCATGTAGTTACGGGATCATGCCGAAATGAAGAAAGGTTTAGCGTTAACATACCTTATCACAATCTTTCCAATCACCAAGTTGAACTCGCCTCTTTTCACCTTAATCTACAACAACGATGATAATACTATCATTAAGTTACGAAAGGTACGACTATTGCACAACGAACGGCAAGCTTATTTTGTATTAAAACGGGCAACATCTCCCCTATAATCCTTACTTCCTCCAAATTCAAGATAACACCAACAACACAAGAGCACAACAATAACAATATATATAAATTATTTCCAACCTTATATACACCACAAAATACTACAAAACAGCCCAACACACCCAATCTCTTCATACACAAAATGACCACCGTAGTAGTGTCAAACATCCCGAAAATATTAAGAAGAACGATCAGCCCACCACCCTGAATTTATGTGGTATTTATCCACACCCTTCCTCCTCCTAAACTCCACAAAACAGTATTAAAATGCGCAGCCCAACAGCAACACAAAACAGTCCACAAAACAGTCCGCTACAAGTGAATAACTCGAACCCACAGCTTCCGATCACCGTCCCGTGAGTTCTTACAAATATAGAACGACTTACCGTGAATTTACAACACAAAAAATGAATGAAAGAGAGAAGTAAATGTACCTTATATATTGGATAACTCAGCTCCTATCTTGGTTCTTTAACTCTATGTTTTACCTCCAATTAGAATTTGAAAGGGAGAGAAAATCAATTAGGGTTTGTGGACAATTTTTGGGAGGATGTTTACAGGGGTTTAGGTCTGGGTAATTGTGTTATATTATGAGTGTTATATTTCAGGAGATAAGCCCTTAAATGGGCTCTTTGGCCGACCTGAAATAGCCTCTTTTTGGACTTTCATTTAAGCAAGTCGGTGACACACCTACTTGTCATTTAGCAGTTTGCGCAATCTTGCAAAAATGCCCATATCCCTTTACTCCGATGTCGTATTGACAAACTTCTTAATGCGTTAGAAAATAGAATCATAGTGCTTCAATTTTATGGGCGGAACACCCCCTAACTCTAAGTATATTGGGAGAAAATCGCAGTTACATTTGACCCAAATTTTCAGTAAAACTTATGAACATAACTTGTAATGACTTTCATTGACTTTTGTTCCACGACTCGCCTGACTTCAAAACCTTACACACGACTATCATACGACTAACATAACTCATAACATAAACTCCCTTATCATGTTAAGAACCCTAGTTTCACCCCAATGGTACGGGTTATAATATTCCCAACTTGTCGACTTTCGACGAAACATTATTTTCTTCAATTCCTTAGCTTCTGAACCTTCCAACCCTCTTTGTACGTGTACTATGGGCATACTAAACAACAACCAAATCGATCACGGGGGAGACTCATTTCTCTCTTGTGTACAGCGCAGAAGCCCTGATCCCGTTGGAAGTAAGAGAACCTACCCTGAGGTGTTTACGGGAAAATGAAGAAGCGAACAATGAAGAAATTTTAGTCAATTTGGAGCTGCTCGATGAACGCATGGACTTGGCGCATACAAGGATGGCAGCCTTAAAGCAGTGAATAGAGAGATATTACAATCGAAGACCCAACCTCCGTTATTTCAAAGTAGGAGACTTGGTTTAAGAAAAGTAACTCAGAACGCCCGGGAGCTCAATGTGGGGAAGCTAGGTCCAACATGGGAAGGTCCGTAGTGGGTTTCAACTATCACCGGGAAAGGGTCATACGAGTTAGAAAATCAAGATGGAGAAAAGTTACCAAGCAACTGGAATGTGGCACCTCAAGAGATATTATTGCTTATGAACCTCGCCTGTACTAAAATTATGTGTTGCACTCTTTTTTCCTTCATCCAGTTTTTGTCCCAATTGAATTTTTCTAGCAAAGTTTTTAACGAGGGAGTAATGGAAAGCATACTATGAAGGAAGCTTCAGCAGCAGCAATAAGACCTTTAAATGACAAGGCACACAAGCAAAGAACCACTACGAGCGGTTAGATAGTCTTTTGCTCGATAGCAAAGTTCCTACTAGGAAGTAACATTTGCTGTCGAACAGAGTTACCCGACAATTCACAAGTTCAAGCCACTAGGGGATTGTTAGATATTCTTTGGCTCGATCGCATAAATTCCTAAGGGGAAGGAAGTTTGCTATCGAACTGAAGATTATCTAGCAATTCACTAGTGAAATCCTCGAAGGTGTAAAACTTCTAGTGTTCAACTTCGCATTCTTCGCATTCAAACACTGGGGGAGATGATATGAGGATACGGCAACAATAAATGCCACATCGACCGGAATACAGAAAGCCAAAAACATAGTTGTATCATCGGGATCAGGGACTGCGCGGCCAGCTCCATAGAAACAAATTGTACAAGTTAGCCACAAGAAATGGCAATTTCTTTTTAGCACAACGAATGGTTATGTACTATTGAAAATAGAAGGAATAAAGTAATGTCCTTTTATTTCTATCTTGTTTCTTTTCTGAACGATGAATTGATTTTATCATTTGAAAGTTAAACAAGTACATCAAATACTGGTGTCGTAATGAATAGGAGACGTCCTCTCCAAAAGCACCATAAACATAAGAGGGCCCTCTCTTATGAAACCCTCATGTTAAAGGGTTAATTTCAGAAGAACCTATGCCCATAATCCAAATACTATCGGGGAAAAATACCCCTGAAGCCTCGCATATCTCGATGCGGAAAACTGACAAGAATACTTAAACAAAAAGGACGCAAAAAGCTAAACTTGTACAAATACTTAAACGAAAAGTACGCAAAGAGAAAAACTTGCACGATACTTGAACAAAAAAGTGTTTCTATTTACAATAAACGTGTCAAACAGCACAAGTATGAGACATAAAAGAAAACAAAAACTAAGCTAACTGAATCTCCGGAACCCAAAGGGAGAGAAATATCTGCACCCCTAGGGGAAGTGAGAGGTTCCGCCACCTGCTCAACCTTAGCCTTCATCATTTTGTCCTTCAGCATCATCACCTTCCGGTTCTTCTTCAGTTCCCGAGAACTAGAAACCGGAAGCAGAAGAGTCGATAGCAACAGGTCGGGTCGAAAAACCTCTTTTGGCAGTTGACTCCAGCTCACGGGCCTTAGTGATTTCGGAATCAAAGTCAATAACAACCGCTTTGGCCTCTTCCAAGGTTTTTCTCCTCATTCTATGCATAGCATATGTTTTTTCAACAACGATGGAAGCCGCTCGGCACTGGAGTTCTTTTTTAAGTCGGTCGACCTCGACAGAAAGGTTATACTGCACGGATTTGGTGGACCAGAGCCTGACATCAAGCTCGCGAACAGTGGAGCTGAAAACTCTATTGTGCTTGATGATCCTCTTATGCTTCTCCTCCAACTAGGCATACTTCGCCTCGACAGCAGTAACTTCTTCAGTTTTGGAGTTTAAGGTTGCCTCCAAATTATTCAATCTTTCTACTGCGGCAGCCTTGCCATCAGATGAAGCAAGAACGACATTATGGACCTCAACCCATTTGGTCTTAGTTTCTTCAAATTGTGCCCTTAATGGGGCGACCTCTTGGCTAAGAGTCACTACTTCTTGCTTACTTTGTTGCACTCGAGCCTCCAACTCAACGGCCTCAGCGGCTCGTGCTTCTAGTTCTGAGAGGCGAGTAGTAGTTTGGTCTCGCTCAGCCAAAAGTATATCTCACTCAGAGGTAAGTGCCTTCCTTATCACGAATCAGCATTTGAAGGGCCTCGGAAGCAAGGAAGTTGGTCTGCAACACAGAAATACAAATTCAAAACCACGCATAACAAAGATAGAAGAAACAACAGAGGAAATAAAGACTATACAGCCGCTGCGTTGTGCATGTTATTGTTCAACAAATACTCTCCCGAGAGAGCTTTTATTTTATCCCTATCTTTTTCTGAAGTCAAAGGCTTCAGATAGTTTGCAAGTTCCACCTGCCGGGATAGCAGATGGCATCCGGTAGAAACCGAGAGGGTAATGCTCCTCCTCCTTTAGGGATCTTCTGAGGGGGTGGCATAACTTTGCCCTAGGTTCCCATGAACTGGGGACAGGGGAAGAGGGACATCATCCTCTAGGGCAACTCCGTCCGGTGGAGATGATGTAGCAGTTGGTGGTGGCGATGGCAGAGTTGGTGAAGAAGGAGATTAAGCTAATGGAGAAGCAGCTGCGGTAAATGCAGTGCTGGTTGTTGGTTGCTCATCAACCCAAGATGGCGGGGAACCAGTACTCAGCCTCACGACACCGGGCACGGTGACTGGGATTCGAAAACGGGAGTTAGCATTTTCCCCCATATCGTACTCCCTCCAGAGTACCGAGGCATCATCCTCGGTTGGTGTAACTAACTCAACTAATTGAGCATTCTGCTGAGCTGAGGAAGGTCTTCGTCATATATATATATATATATATATGGGCATCAAAATATTAGAATAATTGTCGTTGATGCTAAATTTTATTTATTACAACCTAAACAGAAACAATTTCAAAGAAGAACAGTAATATTAAATAAGGTTGTGGAAACCAAAAAACAAAAGATAAAAGAAAGTAATTCATACTTCAATGTTCAAAGAAATATCTGGTATAAAAATATAGGAATTACCACAATCGTGGTATAATTATGGTATAAAAATAATATTATAATTATAGTATAATTAGTCTCAGTGTCATGACTCGGAATTTCCACCGTCGGGACCATGATGGCGCCTAACATCACACTTGCTAGGCAAGCCAATGTTAGAGTTTTATTAGCCAATTTCCTTTACGTTTCAATAGTTAACAATAAACAAGCTAAACGGGTCGAAATAAATGCGGAAGTAAGTAAATAGCCTCTTTGTTTATATTTTACTATTACTATCCAGAATTCGGTGTCACAATCCACTAACATTCTAAGATTTTACTACAAGCATTTGTTCAAAAGAAAATACAACTGTTTACGAAATAAGGAAAACAACAAAGTATGGGTTATAGAAGGGGACGCCAACAAGACTAGCTTGGGTCTTCAAGCAAGTGAATCCTACAGCCAACCTCTCGATCAGCACTAACCTGCTCCAAAATCTGCACAGGAAGTGCAGAGTGCAGTATCAGTACAACAGACCCTATGTACTGGTAAGTGCCGAGCCTAACCTCGACGAGGTAGTGACGAGGCTACGACGGGGCATTCACAATATAACATGCATACAGTGTATAATAAAAGCAAAAGGAAAGACAGGTTAAAATAGAGCAGTAACTTGCAAGGAATGAATACAGTTCTCGAAGCATATCATTAGTGCTCAGCTATTACCAATCCTTATGTATAGTTTAAGACTACCGTTCAGCTAATACAGTCAAGAAAAAATATAAGCATAAAGATTGTTGTGGCGTGCAACCCGATCCCAATATATCACAATAATCACAATCACAATTCACCGTTATTTCACCACAATCCACCCTTATTATAACTGTTGCGGCGTGCAACCCGATCCCACCGTACATAGCATTTCGCCCTTATTCTGCATCAATATATCACCCTTATTCCACCTGTTGCGACGCACAACCCAATCCCACCATATCAATATCATTTACTCAGCAAGTACAGAAATTACACAATTCAAATCACATAACTCTTCACAAGGCTTAACTTCAAACCAAAATATTTAGGAAGATTATACACTATGAGACTTTACACAAATAATACTACTCAGCGAGATCAATCCATAAATATGCCCTGAAAGTACCAATAACCAGCTCAAACAATAATAGGAGACAACGAAGCTATGAAAGAACTAATACTTTCAACAAAGATACTAGCAAGTAGCAATTAGGCATGGAAATACAAGTAAAGCAAGTAGCAGTTAAAGCAGGAAAGACAATATAAGAAGAACGGAAAGGAAACAGGCAAAACAGATAAATTGGCGGCGCATAGGTACTCGTCACCTCACCTATACACCGCTCACATGTATTTCATATAGAAAATAAGTCAAAGTTTCCTAATCCCTCGAGTCACAGCTAGACACGACACTTACCTCGCTCCGCCGGCCACTCAATGCTCAATTACCGCTTTTCCTCTAGTATCTACCTCCAAACTACTCGTATTTAGCCACAATTAACTCAATAATATCAATTATTGCTAAAGGAATCAACTACAATGCATAAATTTACATTTCTCAAACTTTCCCCCAAAAAGTCAAAACCGACCCCGGGCCCGCTTGGTCAAAACTTGAGGTTTGGACCAAAATTCATTCACCCATTCATTCCGAGCCCGAGTCTTTAATTAGTTTTGAAATTCGACCCCCAGTTGAGGTCTAAATTCCAATTTCCCAAAAATACCTAATTCTACCCAAACCCCCAATTTCAACCATTAAAATCCTAGATTTTAGGTTGGAAATTCATGAAATGTGATGGGAAATTGAAAGAAAGTGGGTTAGGATCACTTACCAATGTTTTGGGGAAGAATTGGTCTTGAAAGAATCGCCTCTAGGGTTCTAGGATTTGAAAATATGGAGAATGGGAGAAAGACCCGTCTAACTTAAGTTTTGAACAGTTGCAGGTGTCGCATTTGTGACCTGGGATTCGCTAATGCGAAAAAGACTTCGCAAATGCGAAGATTGGCTAAACCTGCTGACCTTGCAAATGCGACTCAGTGTTCGCAAATGCAATAAAAAATACCGCAAATGCGAAGGTGTCCCTCCCAGCCCACTGTTCGCAAATGCGATGGCCTCTTCGCATATGCGAGGCTCGCATTTGTGAGCCACACCTTGCAAATGCGAAGTCTGCAGATCTAGTGCATCAACTGCTGGTTTTCTAAGTTCAAACACTCTGAAGCCTATCCGAAACTCACCCGAGCCCTCGGGGTTCCAAACTGTACATGCACACGAGTCTTAAAACATCATACAAACTTGCGTGCGCGATCAAATCGCCAAAATAACACTTATTACTACGAATTTAGCACCAACTCAAATGAAATTCTCAAGAACACTTTAGAATTTCTATTTTCTCAACCGGACGTCCGAATCACATCAAACCAACTTCATTTCTCACCAAATTTCATAGACAAGTCTTAAATATCATAATGAACATGTACCGGGCTCCGGAACAAAAATATGGACCCCATACCAACAAGATCAAACATTAACCAAATTCTTAAAACCAATAGATCTTTAGTCTTTCAATTTTTAACAAAAATTCATATCTCGAGCTAGGGTCCTCAGAATTTGATTCCGGGCATACGCTCAGGTCCCATATTCATTACGGACCCACTGGGACCGTCAAAATACGGGTCCGGGTTCGTTTACTCAAATGTTGATCGAAGTCAACTAAAATCAACTTTTAAGGCAAAAATTATTATTTTTGTCAACTTTCAACATAAAAGCTTTCCGGAAACACGCCCGGACTGCGCACGCAGATCGAGGAGTGTATAAATGAGATTTTTAAGGCGTAAGAGCGCATAATCGAGTTCTAAAACATAAGATGACCCTTTGGGTCATCACACTTAGAATTACTAGTCCTAAAATAAAAAAGTTCAGTATTGTTATTCGAAATTTTGTGGGCAGGGTTGAATAAAAAAGTTCAGTATTGTTATTCGAAATTTTGTGGGCAGGGTTGAATAAAAAAGTTCAGTATAGTTATTCGAAATTTTGTGGGCAGGGTTGAATGCTAGAAAGTTGAGTTTTGATTACGCGAGGTAGTTTGTTAAACTCCTCACATGAATCACGAATCTAACTATTCAACAATTGCGACTACACTACACCAATTTTTTTGGCTGTTTGTCCTCTTTTGTTTTATCCTATTGCCCTATTCTTTCTTCTAATTTACAAATCATGTTACTAGTGACAGAGTTCAATTGAATCTTCAGCATCTATATGTGTAAATAGAGTAAAAATAAATTAAACCAAAAAGGTCAATTCTTACAGTTTTTTATTTGTGAATACTGCGCTGCCAAAACCATCAAAATTATAAGCCCTCTTCAAAACTGTAGTTGTATATTCTCTTTTATTTAATTAAAAATGAAACTTGTTTAACTTTCAGAAGTAATGTTATTTTTAGAATTATAAACATGCATAATCATAGAATGTTGTTCTATAGTTCACTTTTGAAATATCTGAATTTTTTTATTTTCGAAACATAACATTAAATGTAAAGTATGTTCTTCATGTGTAATTTACCGTTTTCTACTTTTCTTACTGTACTTGAGCACTTTCGGTTAAGTAGGTATCAATGTATACTTTTACATAAGAACGTATTTTTTGTACAGAATATAGTTGCACGTGTTTTGCTATTATTATATTATTGAATAGATTGGAATTATCTATTCCAATTTCTTTAATCACTATCTGCTCCCATTTACAAGAAACATATTGTTTCTCTTCTCATTAGAACATCTGTTAGCATTTTGTTATTTATCATACATGAAATTAAGAAATGAAAGAGAAACCACACATGCAATTTGCAAATGTCTCGTTAAGAAGTGACACAATAATCTAATCTCAAACTGGTGGAAAGTGCAATAGACAACATATGTAAAACTTAGACAATACATTTTAAGTGAAAAGTTTCGTGTTTCAGTATCAATATTTCATAGTATTGTTAACGCATAGGTATCTACAAAAAGAACACTCCATAAAAAACAATTGATCTTTACCAGTTCAATGCTGATACTGGCTCGAAAATAAGTATACATATTAAAAAATTTGTGCATGTTACGTTCTTTCTAGATCTAGTAATGACATGGTCAACAACATTAATCTTTTTATTCGTTTTTAATTTAATCCCTCATTTAGCAAAAAGATAATACTCACTTATGACAGCTTGGTTATAATATGGAAAGAAATGGGCATATCTGTCCTAAAACCCTGTAGTTCAGCCCTTTCCCGGATCCCGCGCATAGCGGGAGCTTAGTGCACCGGGCTGCGCTTTTTTTAATACAAAAAATATTTATACAATCAAATAAAACTATATAACCTGCTTGCAGGTTAAACTATATATATATATATATATATATATATATATATATATATATATATAAACAGTCCATTCCCACATAGCATCACTTGTATTTCTCCCAACAAAAGCCTATAACTCCTTTTTCCTATTGTCCAAAGCAAACTAAAGAAAGGAGACTTATCAAGTATCAGCAATATCAACCCCCGAGTCCCAGACTTAGCCAATTTCATATTAATATAATTCTGATTTGGTGATTTAAAAAAAACAACCATTTTCTCCTTTTAATCCATAAGATTTGCGAAAATGGATGGTGCAGGCCAAGTTCCTCAAGGGCTAACAGAAGAAGAATTTGCAGAATTGGAGCCATTGATTCGCAATTACCATACCTTTGACCATCTCCCCAACACTTGCACTTCTCTTATTACACAACGCATTGACGCACCCGCGCATGTTGTATGGCCCTTCGTCCGCCGCTTTGACAACCCTGAGAAGTACAAGCACTTCATCAAAAGCTGCAAGATGACGTCAGGTATTGAAGTGTGTGATCATCTCATCGAACATGTTTTTAACTGGTACTAAAAAATATAGTACAATTTAAATTGAACAAAAATATTTCGTCTTAATATGTCCCCTCACCTCTGGGTCTCATTCTACTTCATGGGACAAGTGCCTGAATTTTTTATTTTTTATTTTAACTTTTTCGGCATGAGATTTGATTCCAAGATCCTTATTAGATAAATGTGCTACACCTTGTTTTCAAACTTATGGTCTAAAGAAATTTTATACAAAAAAGTTAATTTATCCTTATTTACACGGTATAAATGGTCGATGAAGAGGAGTCAATTCCATTTGCATCCACGTAGCTCCACCTTTACTTGGTGCAAGTATCATATTTGAAATGCGTGATCATTTAATCGAAAATTTTAAATCGATTAAAATAACACACTTTTAATTATTTAATTATATTATGTCTCAATAATAGGTGACGGTGAGGTTGGCAGCATAAGGGAAGTGACAGTCGTATCAGGAATACCTGCATCCACAAGTACGGAACGTCTAGAGATTTTAGACGACGAGAAACATATCCTTAGCTTTCGAGTTGTAGGGGGTGAGCATAGGCTGAACAACTACAGATCAGTTACATCAGTGAATGAGTTCAAGAAAGATGGGAAAATTTACACCATTGTTTTAGAGTCATACATTGTGGATATTCCAGAAGGGAATACTGGAGAAGACACTAAAATGTTCACAGATACAGTTGTTAAGTTGAATCTGCAAAAACTTGGTGCGGTGGCAATGGCTGCTCTGCATGGACACGAATTATAGGTGGATTTAGTATTTAAATTTGATAGGTTTAATATTTATGTTTCACTCAATGCACTTTTGTAATCTTGGGTCAAAGTTAAAGGTTTGTTACAATTCTAATAACTTTTCATATATTATATGTTGGATCTAGTTAAAGTCATGAATTGTACATTGTATCTGCCTCTAAATTCATAACGGTGATGAATGGTGGCAGTGGGCGGTGATGATTTGGCAGTATCTCTTACACATTTGCTCTTTTTTCCAGTAATAATAAAGAAAAAAGAAACACTTTTTTGTATAGTGCTATTTCTTAGTGGTTAGCATTTGTTTTCTTGAGAGTTGGAAATAGTTTGTATATTTTAATTTATTTCTTATGCTCTGCTGAATCGTTTATATCATAAGATCTTATTGTAATGATGGAGTGAAGAACAATGGTGGAGCTCGAGCTTGGGCTCCAATGGCGGAACCCTAAAAGCTTCTCGAAGAGAGAGAGAGGGGGAGAAGAATTAGAGAGTCTATTGAGTGCAACAATGAACTGACTAATTGATTATTATCTCTACAAAAGAATACATATATACACAACACGTGAGAACCACACGTGAGACACTTAACATACTAACTAATAGCTAAGCTAATATAACTAACACTTTAAACTAACACTTAATAGAGTAACTAACAAACGGTGTTACATATAATTAAGACAATATCTCAATACCCCCTCCCCCCCCCCCCCCCCTAAGTTGGAAGTGAGATTGTCACTGCCAACTTGCTCATAACTGTTGCATGCTTGACTCCAGTAAGGGCCTTGGTTAAGACATAAGCTAGCTGGCAATCAGTCCCAACATGATGAAGAGATACCAGTCCTTGTTGCAGCTTGTCTCTCACAAAATAGCAATCGACCTCAATATGTTTGGTGCGTTCGTGAAACATAGGATTTCGAGCAATGTGTAGAGTTGATTTGCTGTCACAAAACAATGGGACAGGCTTAGGGAAAGGAACTGTCAGCTCATCAAATAATCTGCACAACCAAGTAAGTTCACCAACTACATTTCTCAGGGCTCTATATTCTGCTTCAGCAGAGGAGAGGGATATGGTGGCATGTTTCTTAGACTTCCAGCTGATTGGACTATCACCAAGAAGTACCAAATATCCACTAACAAACTTCCTAGAATCTGGACAAGCTGCCCAGTCGGAGTCACAATACCCTTTAACAGTACAATCAGAACTGGCAGACATGAAAATCCCAAGGGTAGGATCAGCCTTCAAATATCTAAGCAAATGATAAGCACCCTCTAAGTGAGGTTCCCTGGGATCTTGCATGAATTGACTAAGGTATTGCACACTATATGTAATATCCAGTCTTGTATTTGTGAGGAAGTTCAACTTATCTACCAGGGTCCTACAGATAGAAGGATCAGTTAGGGACATACCTTCCTTAGGTTTGAGTTTAACATTAGGATCCAATGGTGAACTGAAAGCACTACAATGGAGGCACTCATACTCCTTCAGTAGATCAAGTGCAAACTTCCTTTGGAAGATTATGGCACTATCATCCCTGTAGAGAACTTCCAAACCTAGGAAATAGTGTAATCTTCCCAAGTCCTTGATTCTAAATTGAGCATGCAGAAAGTTTTTCAACAAAGTGATCTCCTTTGAGTTGTTTCCTATAATGATTACATCATCAACATAAACAGCAACAAAGATAATAGAGGTGTCAGTCTTCTTGTAAAACAGAGAATAGTCATTAAGGGAGTGAACATATCCTTTAGAGCATAGAGACTCAACTAGTTTAGCATACCACTGTCAACTGACCTGCTTCAAGCCATATAATGATTTGTTCAGTTTGCACACTAGTCTAGGTGCATCAACCAATAGGCCAAGAGGTAAAACCATGTACACTTCCCCATGGAGATCCCCATGAAGGAAGGCATTATTTACATCAAGTTGAAAGATTCCCCAATGTTTCTTTATTGCAGTTGCTATGACTGCCCTGATAGTGGTCATTTTTATAACTGGTGAAAAGGTCTCAGTGTAGTCAACACCAGCCTACTAGGTATACCATTCACCACCAACCTGGCCTTGAATCTCTCAATTTTACCATCAACTTTGTGCTTGATTTTATACACCCATCGACAGCCTATTGGCTTCTTCCCTATAGGCAAAGGAACTAAGTCCCAAGTGTGATTGGCATGGAGTGCCTCAAACTCTAATGGCATGGCTGCTTGCCAAGCAGGGTCCAAAGTTGCTTCCTTATAAGAGTTCGGCTCACTGTCATGACAAATACATTGCACAAGGTGTCGACTATCAGGAACTAAGGAGGTGAAGTTAACATGGTGATGTTTAGAGAAAAGAGCACTAAGAGAGAAAGAGGAATTTGAAGTGGATGTGGGTGCAGAAGATGTCGAAACAGATGTAGGATGTGTATTAGGGTATAAGTTAGGCATGGAACAGATATAATCTTTCAAATGCACAGGTAGGTGATGTTCTCTAGTGGACTTTCTAGGTACCCGGTTGGCTTGACTCAAAGGTGGTGAAGGAATAACATGTGATGAGTTACTAGGAGAGTGTACAGCTGAGCTGTCTACAGGTGAGACTGTAGTGGAGACATCATCAATACCTATTGATGGTTGAGGTGTATGAGGATTATAATATGCCTCAGTAAGTGGCACATCCTTTGTAGAAGAAGCAGATTAATTTCAAGAACTGAAGGAAGATGAGAGGAGGAGTCAGGTAAGATGGCAAAAGGGAAGATGTGCTCATGAAAGGTTACATCCCTGGAAACATGAATCTTCTTAGTGGCTAAATTGAGAACTTTGTACCCTTTTGTCTCATAAGGATATCCCACAAAGACATGGGGAGTGGTCCTAGGTTCAAATTTATCTCTATGAATTTTGGGTGTGTGAGAAAGCATAGGCATCCAAAACTTCTTAAGTGGGAATAGGTTGGTTTTTTGTTATAAAGGACTTCAATTGGACATTTATTTTTTAGGTAAGTAGTGGGGAGTCTGTTTATAATATGAGTGGCAGCCAGTACAAACTCACCCCAATACTGCAAGTATAACTTGGACTGGAAGAGGAGTGCCCTGGCAGTTTCCAGAAGATACCTATGTGTCACGCCCCAACCTCGGGGAGCACGACCGACGCGCGACCGAGTGAACCTGGTCGAGCAAGCCTATCCAGTCTTTCCTACCCGACTCATTCATGAACCAAAAAGGGAACGTGTTACCATTTGTTAAACAGGGAAGAGACCAGTTATATAAATGTGAAAACGTTACTAGTCCTTTGTTACTTAAACGCCATAGGCCATAATTAAGTTTCCAAAGGTGCATACAGTTGACAATCTACTGGAAGAGTTTCAAAAATACAATGTGATCTAATAACCATCCCGACACCCATACATGACCCACGTAAATGTCTACGGAGCCTCTAAGGATATAAAAGATCAACATGACAATGCCGGCAACAAGGCCCCGCCTATACCTCAATATATGGTAATTTACACAAAAGAAGGACTACACAACCCCTGGGAGTAACGGGGCCTCACCAAGACTGCTGTAAAGAGAGAGAAAGAGAGCACCACTATCTGCGATCGGCGCTATCTGCGATGGAACCACCTACATCCATTCAAAGATGTAGCACTCCCAGCAAAAGGGACGTCAGTAGTGTCGAATAGCACTAGTATGTAAGGCAAACACAAATATTATTAGAATGAACAGTGAAACAAATAGAAGGCAGCCACAAAAATTAACAAGTACGTTACAGAATTACAAGGAACCACCAAATAAGGATCACATCATTGCGGTTCTTTCTTTCCATCTCTTTTAGGTTGATGATCATTAGTGCCAAGTGCCACAATCCATAATGCCACCGTGGTTTTTACACGGAGTCCGATCTCGGCCTGACCGGCTAAGTCATCCCAAGTGAGACATATCCAAATTCTTAATGATAACAGAAGCCCAACATAAATGCCACCATATGTACAGCATGGCGTCCGATCTCGGCCCGATCGACTAAGCCATCTCACTTGGGACATAACCTCTTTCAATTATCCATTTCATCTACATTTCTTTCCATCTTTCATTACTTGACACAAGCAGCCCCATTTATTAAGCAGTTCTTGGCACTTGGACATGTTTTATAATTAAAGTCTTTCTCTTTATTATTTGCCCAAATATCATCAATAACCATGTCAACAAGTGCTATCATATAAGGCATGCGCACACAAGGAAAGAAAAGAAGACAAAAGGAAAGCTTGGAGAACATGATCACATTTTCAAATAGCATGATTTCAGGGCAACACTTAGAACAAATATGGAACATAAATCTTTCACCCCAATACATAAAGGAAAACCATTTAGTATGATCAATTCAGAACTCACGCCAATTATTCGGACACCAAGAGTTCAATTCTAAGAAGAAGAGGGTTAGCCATACATACCTCATTTGAGTCTTTCCCTAATTCCTACGACAAGTTCCGGAACCTTTAGCACCTTCAATCTATTTAACAATGTAGCACAATTGAACTCATTATTAGGAAATTGAT